>NC_061114.1:19896069-20051652 GCF_002878395.1 Capsicum annuum | reverse complement strand
TTATTATGAGGTAAATAGGAAGGTGAGAGGTTTCACAAAAAAAAGCACGCATATAGGATTAAATCAGAGATCAAGAGATATTATTCACATTGGGAAGGTCATTTTGGCTGAAAGTGGGTTACAATAAAAAATGGCCATCCTACAACCTAGGCAGGACTAATAGGGCAAGTTCTAGATTTGGAACACAACAGGAGCTGAGTAAGACCTCACACACACATGGCACACAAGTACTTTGCATATCACGACTTATCCAATTCCTGCAATTTGTTCAGCAAAAATATCAAGTCACCATCCTAAGGCCACAAAAAGATGCACCACATTCACAAATGAATGAAATTCACACAGTTTTAAACTCAGATCAATGGAGAGGTGCTCAAAAGTCACAAAACAAGCTAATTGCCTTAAGTACCTATATACCTCCTAATTATCTACCAAAAACTGTTACAACAACATCCTACCCTACACCCTCAACTTAAAATTAAAAATAAAGCTAAACTAAGGGTTAGAGTATTCCTGGAATAGATTAATCTCAGGGTTTATGGGTTGCCTCCCATGCACGACTCAGGTATCTTGATTACTTCAGACTTCATCAAGACAAATTATGGTGATACTTTTTATTGATTCTTTTAGACCAATGTAAAGCTTGACACGTTGCCTATTTACCTTAAAGGTATTGCCGTCATTGTTTTCAAGTTCCACTACTCCAGATGAGTAGAATTGGCTAACTTTAAAATGGCCTGACCCCTTAGATTTCAGCTTTCCTGGGAACAATTTAAGTCTAGAATTGAACAGAAGCACCATGCCACCCTTTCGGAAGTCTCATTTCTCTATCTTCCAATAGTGGTATTTTTTTTATATTTTCTTTATATAGATCTGATCGTTCATATGACCTAAAATGGAATTCATCCATTTCATTCAGGTACCCCAGTCTTAGCTCTGCTGCCTCTTTCCAATTCAAATTCAGCCTTTTGAGTGCGCTTAAGGCTTTGTGCTCCAACTCTATTGGTAGGTGGCAAGCTTTTCCATAGACCACCTGAAATGGTGACATGCTAATGGGTGTCTAGAACGTAGTCCGATAGGACCACAGGGCATCATCGAGCTTTCAAGACCAATCTTTCTGGCTAGCATTCACCGTTTTGGCTAGGATGGCTTTAATCTCTTGATTTGACACCTCCACTTGCCCACTAGTTTGTGGGTGGTATGGAGTAGCTACTCGATGCTGTTTCACCCCATATTTTGCTAAAGCTACTCAAAATAGTTTGTTGCAAAAATGAGATCCTCTATCACTTATAATAGAATGTGGTACTCCAAAGTGAGAGAAGATGTTCTTCTTGAGAAAAGCAACAACCCTCTTCCTTTCATTATTAGAAAATGCTATAGCGTCAACCCATTTCGAGATGTAGTCAATAGCAAATAAAATATACTTTATCCCATACGAGCTTACAAAAGGACCCATAAATACAATGCCCCAGACATAAAAAAATTCCACTTCAAGTATCTTAGTCAAGGGCATCTCATGTCTTTTGGAGATTGACCCCTGCCTCTGACATTGGTCATATTTCAGCACAAACTCGTGGGCATCCTTGAAAAATATTGGCTGGTAATAGCCACTCTGTAAAACCTTCATAGCCATTCGGTCGCTTGTATGGTGACCCTTAACTGAGGAAGCATGACATGCTTCCAATATGCACAATCCATCCACTTTCGGTACGTATCTCCTTATAATATTGTCCGTATATTGCCGTAAAAGATACAGTTCATCCCAGAAGTAATGATTCACATCATGCAAGAATTCTCCATTTGATGGAAAGAAAGATTTTCTAGGATGGCCTCACTCACAACATAATTTGCATAATCCACATACCAAGGCAATTTTTCCACAGCGGAAGCCAAGATCTCCTCATCAGGGAATGTATCATTTATCTTTATTTCATCACTAATTTCCTGTTCACCTTCCATTATGGCCAGATAGTCTGCAACCTGGTTTTTGCAACCTTTCCTATATTTGACCTCAAAGTCAAATTCTTGCAGCAGCAATATCCATCTAATCAGCCTTGGTTTTGCATCCTTCTTAGCCATCAGATACCTCAAGAAAGCAGGGTCGGTGTGGACCATCACTGTGGTCCCAAGTAGATAAGCTTTGAACTTCTCAAAAGCATACACTACGGCCAGAATTTATTTTTCAGTTATGGTGTAATTCTTTTACGCTCCATTCAGTGCTTTGCTGGCATAATATATTGGATGAAATAGTTTGTCCCTCTTTTGTCCTAATACAGCTCCAAGAGCAATACCACTGGCATCACACATGATCTCAAATGGTTCTGACCAGTCAGGTAAAACAACAATAAGGGCCTCAACCAGCTTCTTTTTAAGGCATTCAAATGCCTTCAAGCACTCATCATTGAAGGAAAACTTCACTTCTTTCTCCAAAAGTTTGCAAAGTAGATTTGCAATCTTCGAGAAGGTTTTAATAAATCTCCGATAGAAGCCAACATGTCCAAGAAAACCATGCACTCCCTTCACTGAAATTTGAGGTGGTAGTTTCTCAATAACTTCCACTTTTGGTCGATCAACTCCTATCTCTTGTTTTGAAATTTTATGATCGAGAACGATGCCCTCCTTTACCATGAAATGGTATTTTTCCCAGTTAAGGGCCAAATTAAATTTAACACATCTCTACAAGGCTATATTCAGATTTCCCAAACACATCTCGAATGAATTACCCACTATAGAGAAATTATCCATGAATACCTCTATGGTTTTCTCCACCATGTCTGAAAAGATAGACACCATACATCGTTGAAAAGTGGCAGGCGCATTGCATAGCCTAAATGGAATCCTCTTAAATGCAAAGGTTCTATATGGGCATGTGAATGTCATCCTCTTCTGATCTTCAGGAGCAATGCAAATTTGGTTGTATCTAGAATAACTATCCAAGAAGCAATACCACCCCCTTCTAGACAATCAATCAAGCATTTGGTCCATAAAGGGCATCAAAAAGTGGTCTTTTAGAGTCCAAGAATTTGTCTTGTGGTATTCCATGCAAACTCTCAACCCAGTTACAGGCTCGAGTGGAATCAACTCATTCCTTTCATTAGCAACCATTGTCATGCCCCCTTTTTTGGGCACGCATTAAATTGGGCTCACCCACTTGCTGTCAGAAATAGGGTAAACCACTTCTGTATCCAACCACTTAATAATCTCTTTCTTAACCACCTCTTTTATTTTTGAGTTAAGACGACTGATGCTCTATGGTTGGAAAATAATCTTCCTCAAGTTAAATTTTATGAGTGTAGATACCCAGGGGAATGCCAATAATATCTACAATGGTCCATCCTATAGCTCTCTTATTCCTTTAAAGTACTAAAATAAGTACGTTTACCTGTTGCTCATCCAAATAAGACACAATAATAATAGGAAGCATGTTCCTGTTACCAAAAAACACATATCGTAAATGTCCAGGCAGTTCTTTCAATTCCAACACCGGAGGCTCCACAATGGATGGCTTGGCTGGTGGTGTTGGTAGATTAGCAAGGTCAAGGTCTAGCTTTTTAGGAGCATAAGGATATGAAACCATTCCTTTCAAAGCACAAACAGTCTCTTCATACTCCCTAATTCCTTTACTATTATAAATTCATCATAATTGGAGCCAAAGGTTCGATAACAAGTTGCTCAGATATGGACACTTCCTGTTCAACCTCATAATACACATAAACTACTAAGAACACACTTATTTCTTTATGTTGTTTCATTTACTTACCCACATAAAAATAGACCACTTCATTATTTATCCTAAATAAGAGCTCATTCTCTCTCAAATCAATCAACACACTTCCAGTTGTGAGGAAAGGTCGACCCAAAATTATGGGCACATCGAAGTCCACCTAGCAATCGAGAATGATGAAGTCTTCATGGAATATAAAGTTTGACACCTTTACCAACACAACATACAGAATACCAACAGGTCTCTTTACTGACGTATCCACCATTACGAGTTGCATGTTAGTGGGTGTGGGATTTTCCATACCCATCTTTCTATAAAGAGTCAGTGGCATCAAATTAATGCTTGCTCCCAGATCACATAATGCCTTGGAAAATTACATTGTCCCAATCGTACAGGGAATAGTCAATGCACCCGGGTTTGGCCTCTTCTATGCCAAGGTCCTTGTAGAAATTGCGCTACAATGGTGGAGATTTTCCTCCAATTCGTAGCTCACTGGTCTTTTCTTAGTCATAAGGTCCTTCATAAATTTTGCGTATCCTGGAATTTTCTCAAGTGCCTTAACCAAAGGCACATTTATTGTCAATTGCTTGAGCATTTCAAGGAATTTGCTGTGTTTTCATCATCATCCTTTTTCTTCAATCATTGAGGAAAGGGAGGTAGTGGTATTGGGATAGTTTTCAACGCCGCTTCCTTTTCCTTCTCTCTTTCTTATTCTGAAGCATTAACAGAACTATCCAGCTTTTCAGATTCCACTGGATTATTTTCTTTAGATTCATCAACAACTACCTCACCATCTACAGATTTGCCCACAGAAGGGCTAGGTAATATCTTACAACTCCTAGTGTTAATCGCCATACATGAGCCATCATTTCATGCTTTTTGAATCGTATCACTTGGTAATATTCCGATCTTTCTCTGGTTAAATACAATGAAAATTTGCCTCATCTGCTACTCTAACTATTTGATGGTAGTGGAGTGTGAGTGAACCAAATAACTGATGGATGTCAGATCGGTCTTCATGGTGGTTACACCAGAGTTGGTGGCCTCAGCTCTCTTTAACAATTTCTCCATCATGTCCTCCATTGACATTTTTCCACTGCTAGTTGCAGTAGCTTCCCAATTTCCAGGAGGAACATATAAACCACTCCTATCATTATTGCTTCTCCAGTTTCCTTGCTCCCTGTCTTTATAACCAGGCTTTTCATAAATATTCCAACCTTGATTCCCTTGGCTATTGACTCGAAAACCCCCTGATTATTAACATAGTTTGCCTCTTCTTCAAGCTCTACTTTTACTCGGTCTTGAGATGTTACAACTTTCACTTTCTTAGTCTTCCCTGAAAATAAGTGCTTGTTGAGCAATTCCATCTGAGTCTTTATATTAGCCATGTCTTAATCTCACTCCTCATCTCTCCTGTGTTGTTCAGCAGATATACCAACAGAAATAGTAGGGCTTGCTACCACAGACTCCTTGGTATGCCAATCTCGACTCTATTTTGTCATCATAGTTAGCATATCTAAGGCATCTTGACAAGATAGATCAACAAACGAACCACCAACAACATTATCTACAATCGGCTTTAATAAAGAGCTAAGGGCCTTGTATAAAGTATCCATCAAGTGTAGGTCCATCATATTGTGGTTTGGATGCTGTGTTAACTTCTTCTTGAATCTTTCTTAAGTCTCATGCAAAGATTCAGTAGGGAGTTGTCTAAAATTGATGATTTCGTCCCTTAACTATACCTTCCTGGAGGGTGGAAAAAATAGTTCAAGGAATGCTTCTTTCAGTTGCCTCCAGTGGGTTATGAAATTTGGCGTAAGCTCATCCATCCATAATGTTGCCTCCCCAAATAGAGACAATAGGAACAAACTCAACTGGATGGCGTTCGGGCTCATTCCTGGGTTATCAAAAAATTTGCAAATGGTGACAAACCAGATGCAGGTTCGGATCATCCCCAGGAAGGCCTCCAAATAACCCCTTTAGATTAAGGAGTTGGATCATAGTACTCGTAATGTTAAACTTGGCTCCAGGTGCCAATGGTAGAGGAATAATTGCACCTATTGAAACTTACCCCATCCATGCTATCAGCATCATCATTCAGATCATACTAGACCGGCTGGTACTCTTGTCTTCATTGGAACGAATGATTTTGATTAACATTACATGGCATTTGTGTAGCTATCTGCTCTGCACACCTTGGGTACCAAGGTTCAATAACTCCTCATCCCCCAAATCTTTGTCCTCAGGGTTTAGATGTCCTGCATGTTGCCCGACATTTTGCACATTCACCTGAGCTCTAGCTAGGGCTGCTAGTCTGTCAGCTTCTTGTTATTCTGCCATTCTTCCTATTCATTGCAGTTTCGAATTTAGTGGTAATAATGTTTCTCTGGAACTTTTGGTGCTTGGTATACACTATAAGATCCTGCAAATAAACAAAAACAACAAATAAACGTAAACCTAGGATACTTAACTAACAGTCAATTTGTGTATACAAACTTTAGGTTACAACCGTATTACCCGAAAACGACACTATTTTTGATAATGCTCAAATTACATTCTTGAATGGGTGTAAGCGATCGTTGTCAATATAAAACCCAACTAGGTTGGGGTCGAATCCCACAGGGAATATAGTGTGAACTCAAGTTGTTTGCGATTTAATCCACTGACAGTTTAATATTTCCTAAAATGGGGGGTTTTAGGTTTAACAAGTTGTTTTTGTCACTTTACTTTCGGTGTTTGTTAGTCAAGAGTTTATGAAATAACTAGAATTATGTTCACTAGGGCTTGCGGTGCATGGTAGATGCTAGAAGTGGTTCAAAATTCTCACGGTGGGTAGGATAACAAGATATCTTTATCGATATTATACTTAAATATCTCTCGACCTACTTAAGTGTTTAATTCTCTACTCCTCTTGAACTTAGGGAATTTCTATTTATCGCCTAGATTTTAGCTCAGGTTAACCAACCTTGTTGCAGTGTTGATTATTAAATGGAGTATTTCCAAGTCCCTGTTGATAATTCACTTCCTACTGTATTTGATTTCTTTCTCAAGCAAATCAAAGCTGGTGTGTCTACTATTTGCAACCAACAGACATTAATAAAAACTTCAGAATTATCAAGAAATCCTACCACCTTTTGAATCTTGAATACCTAGCATCTCATCAAGACCTAACCCTTGATCCCATAACTCAGGTTAATGGAGTTTAGCCACTCATGATGTAATGAACGAAACACATAATTGAATTCATAATTTGCAAGATAAACTTACAGAGATGAATAATAACTATTGAATCGCAGATTAGATAACAAAGGAAAAATCCTAAAATGCTGATAATAATCTCTCAAAACTAGTTGTGTTGTTAGAGCAAGAAGTAAAGAGAGAGAATATCAAAATATGCTGTCCCAAAGCTCAAGGTGTGGGCCTTTTATAGAATAATAATAATAATGATTATTAGAAAATCCTCAAAGAAAGATTTAAATAGTTTACCCTAAATAAGGAAACAAAATCAAGGTTACAACTTTTTCTCAGAATAGACGACGACTATTGGTGACGCCTTATCAGGATCCTGACGACTTATAAGGAATGTCGTTAGGTCTTCTTTAAATCTGCACTAGTCCTGTCTTAGGTTGACGGTAACTTTTGATGGCTTATTAGGACTGTGACGACTTATCAAAAATATCGTCACACTTTTGCGCCAATTCTCATGTCCTGCCTAAGTCTGACGACATTCCTAATGACTTATCAACATTATGATGGCCTATCACAAAATGTCGTCACAACTTCCACTTTAGGCCAATTCTTTGTCTACTGATGACGACCATCCTGATATCTTATCACAGGGCTGACGACTTATCACTAATGTCGTTAGCCATACTTTTCTTTAGATTTCTTCAAATTTCAACTTCTTTTCTTTATTTCATGTTGGTTCTCTATCATATAAGCTTAAACTGCAAAATCAAACATAAACTAATCAAAAATAACTAAAGTTTGTCAAGACTTTGCAATTATTCTTAGTTAAAAGCCTCAAATGTGTTAGCATCTGCTCACACATCAAGTTAGTAGTGAGTCCTCATCTCTCGAGGACATGATCACTTATTTATAATCTCATTAAGTAATTTATTAGTTGAAGTTAGTTGGGGATATGTCCCATCAACTCCTTATTCAGACAGTTCCGTTAGTTATAGGCTTTCCAGACTATTGTGTTATTTCAGTTTTGTTTTGGGTATTTCATACCACATTCAGATATTATATCTTTATCAGTTATCTTACAGTCTTGAACCTTATGGCCTTTTAGTTCATGTTTTTACATCATATATTATATTATGCAGTATCTAGGTACAGATATCAGTAGGATTTCGGGATCATGAGCACCATTTAGCATTCCCGGTACCAGATTCAGGGCGTTACCGTTAATTAGGGTGAATTTTATGTTAAAGACTAACTGGGGTGAGGGGAAAATACTTTAATTCCATCATATTTAAAACTTAGAATTACTGAAAAATTCCTGATTTTATGGGCTGGCGCGATCACTGGAATTGGACAATTAGTAAAATACATGGTGGCGCGATGCGGTGTAATCGCGTTACCACCTTGTTTGCGACCTGAAATCTCACTGCGACGTGGTGGTACGCGCTACAAGACTGAAAATAACAAATTCCAATAGGCCCTTGGCATGACGCGTCAGGATCATGATACCTCACTAAAAATTGGCAATCATCATTTAGACTGGCTCCATGACACGCTGGGGACTAAAATGATGGTGTTTAGTGACTGAAACTTAAAATCGCCATAAAATTTTACCCGGTTATTGGATTTCGTCGAATTTCATATCATTGGAAAGCTAATTAATTTTTTTACGCAGTGGCAGGCTCTAAATTGAAAAATAATAAGTGTTTCAAAAATTTTATATCCACATACTCATGTAAGGGGACTTAGATTATGCCAAAGATATGTGGGGTATTACAGTATCCTATTTTGTATTTGTTGGGGATTCTGAATTTGAAGCACTCTAAGTGGAGGGGTTTGCAGCTGAAAGTTAAATCAACTCCTGATTCTATTTCTCATGTCGCCGTATTTTTTCTCTTTGTTGCATCGTAAAAATTCTTATTATGTCTTTGCTGTTGTAGCTTTTATTATTTGCATATTTGGGAATCCCAAATAAGCATATTTTTTTTAAAGTTTAATACCTGTTCATATATTTCTCTTCAGTTTATGTATTTAAAATACCTTCTTTAACCATACCTCGGGATAACACAACATTCCTTTCGAATCATTTAGGACTTTTTTAATTTCATAGGAATTTATAAATTAATTTATCGTTATTGCTAAATACTGAGAGACTAACTACATACTAGGGTATATTTACAAAACAATTTACCTATATCACATTGTAATTCATGTTACAAACATAATTTACTTACTAAGGGACAAAATGCAGGATCTTAATAACTACTTATATGACTTAGGACGAAGAGAGGTTTCCCTTTCGGGAGTCCCCTGAAAACTGGCAGCTACTAGTAGAAAAACTTAGAAACTACTCACACACTTACTCACGCACTATTTTTTTTAATTGAAATTAAGAGCAAACTGATAAAATAAGAGGACTTCTCTCACTATATGCTTTCCTTATCTCTCTTTGTTGTCTTCACTCTTGCCCCCTTATCTGTCTTATGTCTTAGGTATTATAGATATTCCTCGAACTTTAAAATCAACTTTCAAATAGCTTTGATGAATCTTTTAGCCTGCTGGGTACACTTATGGGCCCCATCATCACATGATAAAAGTTTCTTATTTAATAGTCATCCATCCACTTGTCCTCCACTCTTAAACCAATTATTTATTTTATTGCATCATTGCTTACGTTATTTATCTTGTGTTTTTATTGTATGTCATCATTGCTTACGTCTCAAGTGTCTAAATTATGTAATGCTTCTGTGTCAAAACTCATTCCTGAGTCTTCATCTTTGTTTGGGTCATGGGAAAATTGATCCATTACTAGATCATAGTTTTCATTATCTGAGTCTAAAATCCTATGTCTTGATTCTGGTTCTAGATTTTCCCGAATTACTTTTTCAGTATTTTCGTTTAAAAATTTGTTGAATGTTTCTATTACCATTTGTTGTATTATTTTTTATCACTTTTATTCTTCTTTAATTAAAATCCTTTCTTTATTTTTTCTGGATTGGAAGTACCTTTTTCATGTGTCTGAAAACTGGCCGAGAGACTTCTCACTACACTTTTAGGCAAAGTTCCATCCATCAACGAATTTGATGAGTCTTTACCAATTACTGTTTGAACTGGACTAGCTTACCTCTTTTCAATACAGTGAATTTTTTTGCATTTGTTAGGAAATTCACACTTGTCTTATCCATTTTTATATGAGACGGAGAACTCTTTGGACCCTTCTGTTGAGTTCTATAGATCTGTTAAGATAACTCAAAATGAAGGATTTTAATCCTATCTTGTAAATTTCCTATATGTTCTACCATTTGTTCTTTTTCATGTAAGACTTTCTTTTTCTTGTCTTAGGTTCTCATTTGCTTGGTTGATTCTTTTGAAAGCTTCGGTCTTAGTTGAACAACGATCACAAAAAATGTTCTTATTCGTGTCCTTTTTAAAATTATATTGCAGAATTTCTTTCATACTTCGTCTAAGTAATGGGGTAGTATAATAATTGGGCCCCAAATTTCTTTAAGCATAGTTGAATGCTTCAGTAAGTTCATTAAAGCCTTTAAAGAGGGGTGTTGTGTGATATTTTATTAATTTTACCACCTCTATCCATGTCTGGAACACTACTTGTACCTGTCCTTTAAGAACAACATAAAATTTAAATCTGTTATTTTGATTCTTTTCTGTAAAAATAATAACTTAAGGCGTTTAATACTAAGATGAAATAAATGTTATCTCTGGGTATCTTATTGTAAGATATCTACAAGTTGTCTATTAGGCAAGTCTGTTGCTTGTCTACTCTTACGTTAGCTTTAAGTCTAAAAGTCATATTTGATGGTTGATAGCATATTAAGCTTTGCGTACCAAAAACCATTCTCTCTAACCTTTGATTATCTAACATTTTCTGGGGTCTGAAATGTGTATTACGTAATAATATCTATAAATAACTGTCTTGAGAGGAAGGAGCCTCAGCTTTGCATTTTTCCTTTCCTGCATACATGTTGAAATAAGAAACGTTAGTTTTGTTGTATAATAAATCTGCTAAGCTGATCTGCTAGATTATTATCTTTTCCTTTTATGTTTTCTAATACTATATTAGAGATGAAAGTGGCAACTAAAAAAATTAACCATCTTCTTTTGCTACTATTCTTTTCATTTATTTTTTGGTAAACTTTTACTATAGCTTCACAATCTGTTCTTACTAATATTTCAGGTTTATTTAGTATATAAAGTCTAAAACTATTCAGCCCATAGATAACTATTAATGTTTCTGAATCTATACTACTCATATTTCCTTTTTCTTTATACTTACCACTTTGATAAGCACAAATCCTTTCGTCTTTTTTATCAATGTATTTATTAGGTTTTGCTTTTTAACACTACCCCCACCCTTCAAGGCTCCCATCCATCTCTATGATTAGGTGGTCAGTTTCTAATGGCATAGCCAAGTCTGGGATTTGTTGTATCATAGATTTAAGTTTTTGAACTAGTTTTATGTCTTTAGTACTAAAGGTCTTTTGTTCTGTAGATCCAGTTTTTGAATATAATGGACCAATTACTTACCCTAAATCTTTAATAAAATTTCTAGCATAATTTAGTAGTCCTAGAATTCTTTATAAATCTTTTGTTTAATTTAGTTTATCTACCATCTCTAAAACCTTTTTTTTCTATATGTGGTTGTAGCTTTATTCTTCCATCTCCAATAACCACTCCTAAGAAGTTAATACTGCTCTTACATAATTCCATTTTCTTCTTACTAATAATGATACCACGATCTGTAAATAATTTAAAAACTTATTGTAAATGTCCTAAATGTTCTTGCATATTATTGCTAAAACCTAGAATGTCATCTACATAAACTAATATAAAATTCTTGTAACTCCTAAAAATACTATCCATTTTTCTTTGAAAAATTAGAGGGTGTTGTCTTTAGCCCAAATGGCATAACCAACCATTCAAAATGTTCTTCCGGACATGTGAAGGCTGTGAACTTTGCATACCAAAAACCATTTTTCTTAACTTAGATGATCTAACATTGTTTGGGGTTTGAAATATGTATTACTTAATAATGTCTATAAATAACTATCTTGAGAGGAAGAAGCCTCAACTTTGCCTTTTTCCTTTCCCGCATACATGCTGAAACGAGAAACGTTAGTTTTGCTGTATATTAAGTCTACTAAGCTGATTTCTAGATTATTATCTTTTCCTTTTATGTGTTCTAATACTATGTTATAGATTGAAGTGACATCTAAAAAATTTAACCATCTCCTTTTACTACTATTCTTTTTATTTATTGTTTGGTAAAATTTTACTATAGCTTCACAATCTGTTCTTACTGATATTTCAGGTTTATTTAGTATATAAAGTCTAAAACTATTCAGCCCATAGATAACTGCTGATGTTTCTGCATCTATTATAAATTTTAAGTTGGGATATGTTGGGGGTCAAGAAATCATGATATTGATAAATAATTTCAAATTTTCTAAACATTTTGATGAGAAAAGAAAATTTACTCCATTCCTTGGTCATTTGCCAAAACAGTGAACTTATTGTGAGTCTTAAAATCCTTAATGGCTTTCAAATGAGTTTATGATCAATCTTCATAATGATAGATCTAATGAGTTAAGGTGTTTAATGATAATAATATAGCATGATACTTGCAGACCTTGGTATGACAATACCAAATTAATAATTGCCCCTATGAAAGACTTAACTTAAGCTGAGTGGTTAAATGTTTATGAAAATTTAATAATATGGGCTTAAAGAGAATTATGATATTTGTATAAGTCCTAGTGACTCAATGCCTGAAACCTATATTTTCTCGACATTGAAATGATTCGCTTATTAATTGATCGATCTTATGATTTTTTCTCTTTAAGGATGATATGATAGTCTAAATGATGTTTATCCTAGTTCATGCAGTAAACATGGGTTGGGTGCAGTCCGATCTAGTATGGATCGGACTAGACCTGTACATGATGTTGGTGATACCACTAGTTTAAAATTAAAATAATGAAATCCTTATGGTTTGATTTTGAGTTACTATTTATGTTCCCATATTATGTTTCAATTTGAGCTTCAGTCATATGATTTACTTTATAAATTGTATCATCCCTTTTCCTGGGTTGCATACAGTACTCGTTACGGCCTACTTCATCTCTTGATGTAGGCCTGGAGACATATCCTCATAGTTCTGGTGCTACATTAGGTTTATTTGGGACAACTTCAGTAAGTAGTGAGTCCTCCATATTCCAAAAAGCAACTTGATCCTTATGAAAATTATTGTTTTAGACTTATGATATTGTCGGGTCTATGCATTGGCTTCGGTTTTTCACTCTTATGTTTGAGGCTTCATAGACTTACGTAGCATAGCGACCCAAATTGTTGTTATGTTAAAAATCATCCTTAGAAAATATTATGACTAAGAAATCTTTGTTTCGGAGTGTGTAGAAATTATTTCATGGGAAAAAGCCATGGCCCAAAGCTAATTAAGACAAAACTTCCAGTAGACAGTCTAAGGGTTAATTAAAACCCTCATTTAGCTAAGCCTCTTTAAGTCGCATCCCTCATTAAAAATACCCCAAGTGAAACCTTTACCTATGACAATGAGAATTTAGAGGCCAAGCCCCATGAAGGAGTTTTCAAAAGATTCTGATAGAGTTTCAAACGTTTGAAAAAGAGCAAAAAGCATATGAAACAACTCTCTACTCTCCATAGCAGTGGAATTTATTAATGAGGTATGTTATAATTTAACTATGGTAGACTTGGCTATATGAATAAAGTAATGATTGTAATATGGAGAATTCATGTCTTAGGTCCTTAGGCACAGAGTTTGGATGTAGGAAATAAAAATAGCTAGACTAGGTTATGACTTTATGATGTCAGGCGTTGTGTTATAAAACTAGTTGCTTCTAAAGTGTCCCATTGTATATTTTTGCATTCATTAGAGGTATGTTAATGAATGTAAACATAGTTAGTGGGTTAGAATAAGGGTAAGGACGACCTATGAATAAAATGAGTGTGAGTTAGGGCCAGAGTACGTCATTAGTGAGTTCTTAAAAGTGTTGGGCCTAGTTAAGGATAGAGAGGAGTAGTTAATAGTGGCCTAAGGGTAGTGATATTTTTAGATTGGTTCAAAGACTTGTGGGAGTTGTTCATACATGATTTTGGATAGTAGTCCCGCATGATTAGTGGGTTGGATCATGAAATGTAGATGTTGTTTAAATATTTTGTTCCAAACACTTGGATATATTTTAAATTTCTTCTACAATTGCTTATTGAATGATCACGATGATATGTTAAGAGGTTCACTCAGGACTTTATTGGTGCTGAGTGTCTGTTAAATCTAAGACCTAGTCGTGGGTCATGATAAACTTGTCATGGATGCCTATGTTATCATTTGGTTAGACTATTTCTCATACTGAAATTTCACTCCGTACTGTAAGCCTAAAATTTGATTTTGTTAACCTATCAAATTTGATCTATTTTGGTACGTATCTATTTTCTTTTAAATCAAATTAATTCAAATTCACTACCATAATCTCAGTATGTAGACAAAAATACTTTCAAGTGAAATATTAGGCTATAAATTAAATTATCACTTTGAATAAATTCTTAATACGTCTAAAAATATCATGATATTCCATTTTTTGTAAATCACATTTCCAGAAAATAATTGATCAGTATTTTTTTTGTGAAAATAACTGAATGATTTTTTCACCAAGTAAGAATTGTATAGCTCCAGAAAAAAAAAAGGGAACAAATTAGGACTAAGCAACAAGATTTAGTTATTATTAATTGACCACCCTACTACATCACCAACTAAAACTTCTAAGGCTAGAAATTCAAACTATCTAACTTTTGTTTTACTCCCACTCAAGTTACACCTCATATTTGCACGTCCTGGGCAATTTTCTTGACCACTGCTTTAATACTCCTATGCTTCTGGTGAAAAATGCTGGAATTTTTTTCCAACCAAATATGGTATGTAGCACAAGACCGATATTTTCTGCACACTTCTGCAACTGCACTACTCCCTTTATAAAATGTGATGGCCCATTACAACTCCTCACACCACCCATAGGTTGTCTTGTTATTCCTTGACAACCTAGTATCCTTTTCCAAATTGTGGAGGAGAACACACAGTTAAAACAAGTCTGCCACACTTTAATCTTCTTACTTACACAGTGGACAAGTTGTATCATTAGTAATCCCCCAAAGTGCAAGACTATCTCTTGCCATCAACCTATCACAAATGATGATCCTAAGGATAAAATCCATTTAGCTTAACCATAGTTGTTGCATACTATTTTCCTCCAAGGTACTTTTGAAAATTCCCCCCCTCAGCTGAATATACATGTTTTCAATGGAAAACTTCTCCATTTGTACTAGGTCTTGTTCCTAGTTTCCTGCATTTTTCATATACACATTGGCTTTTAAGATTTCTTTGATTACCCAGAATCGATTTTTAACTTCTAAATCCCAACCAGATTTGCCTTTACCATAGTAGATGTGCAGCCACTTATTCTAGATATGGAGGATACCAAGATTGGAGAGCACAAAAAAATTTCATTGATAAAAATAGAAAATGAAGCTTATCGATATGCCATGTTTTTGCATTGCCATTCAGGCATATATAAGAAAGTCAATAAACTCATTCAAAAGTGTAATATGGATGTTGGAATAGTTGTTTTTGCACAATTTAGTAATCCTTCTTCCTTTTTCCATGAGATAACTAATGCAATCATCAATCATTTTTTGAATCATATAGTATAATTAGGTGAATCATCAATCATCAATCATTTTGTGAATCATCAATCATCCATCATTTTGTGAATCATAAAGTTAATCCATGCGATGACTGATGCAATCATCAATAATTCACATGACGCGTAGAATAATTTAAATCAAAGTTATGATAGTCTTAAGGAGTTAGAATTAAGAGAAGAGGCTGCAAATATTTCATACCTTTTAATAAATAAAGCTAATGAAACTAGACAGACAAGTTTTGGGAGTTTATCGACAAATTCATTGTGGAGGATGTAACAAGTTTAAAGTTTTGTTAGATGTAGTTGATTTTCAATTGAACTATCATTGAACATATTATAATAAAGGCCCATCCCTATTTGTTAAGAGAGAAAGGATGTACGACCCAATTTCTTAGATCATGATTACACCTACTACAACCATCTAGTGGGTAAGCCAACCCGTAGTCCAGAACTGCTAGTAATGAATTATGAAGAGAAATAAAAAAAGAAGCAGAAATGAGTCTATTAATGAGACTAATATAAAGATAAAATTCCAAAACCTAGGGAAGTTAGTGCAAGTGTTTCTAATACAATTAGAGTACATAGTGAAATACAGAATAAATATACATGTAAAACCATCTCCAAAATTCAAATTAGAGATAAGTATAATCAATACGAGGGAGAGCAGGAATAATATAATCCATAGCTGCTCCGTACGATGCACACGTCAATGGTGAGAACTTGTACTATGATCTGTAGGTTGCAGAAGTGTAGTATGAGTGCCAAATATATGATACTCAGTTGGGATCGTTTGACTCTAAAGATAATGCAAGTATAAATAACAGGTAAAGTAGGAATATAAACTATAGGAAACTATCTAAGAAACTAACTATAATAGAGAAAATAGAACAGGAAGAATAAACTGTACAAGTCTAACAATGTTCAGGAACTAAAGTACATTATCGTATATCACTAGCCAAAAACAAATAAATAAAGAAAGAAGGATATATAGTTGTAGTATAAGGCCAAATGATACATTTACAATATGAATAGACAAGGAAAGAGAGGTATACATGGTAATACCATACATATATATATGTACATATATAGGACTAAACTTAAGATAATAACCTAAGGGAGCCAACCAAACATCTCGAGGAACCCTAGCCATGTCGGAAAACTAATACTAGTATAATCAATATCTCTAATCAAAGAACGACTAAAATGAGATAATCTAGCAATAATATACCTTACTATGAGAAAGAAAAAAAACCAATAGTATACCGACTATCTCGGGTACCAGTCCATAATGATCCTGCTACGAACTAACCATAATATCAAATACTAAGGTAATCGGCTAGTCCAGATAAATAATAACAGAATCGGTCCTGCCATAAGCCTTGAAGGTTCAAGCAAGCACTCATCTAACAGCAACCATAACTTATAACCCCAAAACCCTCATAAGACCGATAAATATAAGCACTAAGCAATTACACTGGTGATAGGAAATGAACATGAATGAATAAATTCAACATAAACTGATAATGCCATATCCAAATTCGAGTGCCATAACGTATCAAGTGCATACACCCCCTCCAACTCAATAGTTTGTAAAGACAGGACCTACGACGATCATCTTTGTCCGGCACTGTGGCTTACAGATGAAGGGCCTCATAAGAGAGTCAGGATATCCGTATATACTACCTAGTCGCAAACTAGGACTTTTAATAATCATCATTACTATTCTACTCCGTCTAGTACCAATGAGATATAAATATATTTTAAGTGCTAAGACTTGAGCCAAGACTAAAATAATGTAAAACTATAAATTTGTCATGACCCAAACTAGGGTCTGGCCGTGACGAGTATCTCAAGTCCACTAAAGACTGGAGACCACCCCCTTAGCCTAACCAAAGAGAATATAAAACACCTACAAGCAGCTAAATTAAAAACATATAAATAGATAGAGTAAATAGTGACTCAAAAGTCTATGAAAGTCAACAACCAAAACCAATATGTAGTAATCAACAAAGCCTATATACCATAAAAGGAACCTACATCGGGACATACCCCCAACTCTGACAATGACAATGATGATGATTATGCTAATGTGGAGTATTAAATTGTAAATCATAGAAGGAAACCGATGAAATGATCAAGTGTTTTAGAAACTGACAACTTACCACTTCACCGCAAATAACCGACGAACTGAGCTGATCCATCTAACACTGCGTAGGAAAGTAAGATTGCCTTCGAACCCTGTATCACATAGGGATACAACATCAAAAGATGATTAGTAGGTTTAGAACTAGCATGTTACTCAGGGATAAGGAGAAAGTAATGAAAATTCAAAAATCCAGTTTAACTAAATGTACATGTTCACATACACGTATGCATGTATATATACTTATATAAAATGCTGGGATAGGGAACAAGGTTTAACATTCACTTTACAACTTTAGCCTAGATTATGTAGCTTAACCATCATTTAACAGTACCTACGGGCTATATAGGCCCCAGCTCTCACCCCTGGTCGGGCCACAAAATATGTAGCTGCATGATCCAAAGAATAATCTCGTATATATGAATAAGGGAATCGAACTTCCCAATCATATACTAAGGTGACTTAAGCACCCAATCATGTAATGTAGTATGGGGGCCTTTAACCTCCCAATAATATAATAAAGTTGACTCGAACCACCCGGTCACAAGTAATGGATGTCAAACCCCAGGCTATTTCGACTCCCGTGCCGGCAAATGTGGAATCTAGTTTTTCTCACTAGGGATTGTCACTTTCATGACCTAGCTACACAACCCTCTTTAAAGCCCTATTAAAACACTTATCACACATTTCCATTAATTGAACCTTATTACATATTAAGGCATATACCATTGGTATCGTCATACCAACTACACTTACAAGGTAAAATCAACATGCCAAGCCAATTATCATCACTTGGGGGAATTCACAACCCCCTTGGCTCAATCCAAAATCATTATGCTCATTAGCTTTTCACATTATGAAATAGTTCAAGAATAGTTCAATGTGAATACTTATTATATTCAAAACTAATTTCACAATATGGGGTTGAGGTCATTACCACTTCAATTGTTAATATTCTCAAATTGGGAGAAATCACAATCCCTTAGTTTATTCACCATACCCATGCACCCCACAAGTTTAAAACCATAAATCAAGCATGAACAATCATATGTAAACCATGGGAAACATTATTAAAAAATAAACATTCAAAACCCTCAACTAATGTTCTAAAGCCAACATCAAAACCATATGAATAACTATTTAAAAGACATGCTTTTAAAAAAAATCATTGGGGAAGAGTAATATGCCTGATGGTTTCTCAATTATGGAGAAGAAACCTTGAATTTACCCGTAGATGCTCAACTTTGAGAAAACCCGAGTTTGCTTTGTTGGAGGGAATTTGAGAGAGTAAAAAGATTTTTTTATTTGTTAAATTGTTAAAATAATGCCCCGAAGGTGTTTTATAGACGTGGGGTCTAAGTGGGTAAGAAGGGAAATGACCAAAGTGCCCCTTTAAAAAGAGTCAAAAATCATCACCAGTCGTTACAGGTGACCGTACGAATCGTAGGGTCACGCTACGACTCATGAGATGTAGTCATAGGCTAGAAAGTGTCCATGGGAACCCACATTGGTCCATTTACGAGTCATACCATATGACTGGTATCTAGACATTACGACTCATAAGCTCCACTTAAATTAAGACAAATTATTATGGCATGCACTAGACACCCTATAATTGGTATCTTATGACTCGTATAAAATCATTATGACTCATAACCTCAAGTAGTTACCAGGTATAAACTTAGAAAATTTTCACTGGACTCCTTCCGACTTGGGTCCTACGACCCATCAAGACACCCTACGACTCATAAGGAGAGTTGTAGTCTGGGCAGTAAGCTCAAATGTCAAGAAATTTTCATGAACCAAAATTTAAGGTGATTCATTCTCCTCCCCTTAGGATAATTCATCCTAGAATGATGGGTCAGGTTCCATCAGCATGATTTAACACAAAAACACGCCCACACTTACCTTTAACAAAGATAGAAAACAAAGATGTCAAGGAAATCACAATTTCTTTAACAAAGTCAGAAAACAAAGAACCTAAGATTAAAATATAACTTATGCACGATTATCCAGAATGAGAAACAAGAATGGGTATTTGGACCTCACGTCCTCTTTCGTTTCCCAAGAAGTTTCGTCTACCCCAAATAAAGCATATAGTAACCCATACGTGTAGCCACATATTTCTTCCATGTTAAAAATTTGACTCAGAGATAAAGGTGCTAGCATAAGCTAGGGGAACCTATACTATACGCTCCTCCAATAATACTACCCCAACTTTCCTTACTATCTCTAGGGTTTCACTACATCTCCCTTCTTAACTATTTCCCATAATGAAAGTTCATCTTATTCTTCTATCTTCCTCTATGGCCGTAGCCTGAGTAGCCACCCATAAAATTTTCATACCCGAGAATGTCCATTCCTCTATCTATAGCACTTATACATTTTCATAGCCGTTACCTTACTGCAAAAAGGAGGGTCACTACTGAACTAGAGTATCAGTCTCAAAGATGGGAGAGTTACTTCTCAATTATGACTTCTATCAGTCATTTTACTCAAAGTAAGACCTGCAAAATAAGACATGGGACACTAGGCATGAAACGCTTTATAGCGTCCACCTGAAACATGAGTAAAGGGTTTTTCCGACATAATCAGAACCTATCCTGACTTCCTCGGACTTGCCTCAGTGATTAACATGAGTGCATACATCATGGGTCATATAGCATAAAGCTGAGATTTGTATATTCAAGAAGTAGGACAAGTTTTGTCGCTTAAAATTATCCCTTCTCATTCTAAAGATTGAAAATGTCCGAGAGTTTGCATATATAGGGTCACTTTGGGATGGGACATGACATAAAAATGAATCTGTAGCAAGTAGAAAGTATAGTTCCTTGGAAGCAAACATAAAGTGAGATATGATTTTATAGGCATAAACTGCTTAGAGAACTCAAACTTTAGGTATAGGAATAATTTGGATATCCAAGACATTGGTAGAATTCCCTCCTAACCGAAATAGGAGGGAATTGCTAGAATAGAAGTAGATTTACCATGACTCTTCCTTTAAACTCTCCCTTATGAGAAACGTTTAAGATCATGCTTAGTTCACCATCTCTCCCCTGATAACCATAATATGAAAAAACTACCCTGTAGAGATACTCATCTTAAACTTTTCTAGCCCTTATAACTATCACCCTATGAATCACACTCTAGTGAGCATTCATATTCACACTAAGATATTTAATAACATGAACAAGGTACCCCCTAACATTTGCATACTTAAAATATCATCTAACAAGATGATAAATACGGCTTGACATAGTCTTATAAAATTTAAACTCTTAGCCACCAAAATGACTTAGCCCCAATTCATTGCTTCAACACTAGACCTCTGGTTTGTATCACAATTACCCACTAGTAGCTCATGAATTATCAACCTAACCTCTTCTATGCATCCGTCAAGCCTACCAATTTACTCCCGCAAATGTTGCATCGCTATCCTTGAGATAACATTTTTTTCACCATAATCAACATCTAAAGTACAAACTTAGTGTCTAGCAACAATAATGCACCACTAACAATGTACCTCGTATAATATACTAGTCCACCCCATAAAGAGGTCACCCTAAATCCCTTATTAAATTTTTGATAATAAATACATAACTGAAGGGAACCATATTTCTTACACACTAAGAGGATGGGAGCACCCCATGGAGAAACGTTAGGGAAAACAAGAACCTTATCAAGAAGATCTTTAAACTGCTAATTAAGTTTTTGGAACACAGCCAGAGCTATTCTATAAGGAGGGATAAAGATAGGACAGTGTACGATAGAAGATCAATCCCAAAGGATATGGAGCACTAATGGCCGCACGAGAACTCCCCCAATCTTTCTTCCTAAGCCTTTTTTCCCATGACTACCATAATCTTTTTGTCCTCTGCACTGCTCTAGGTATCTAAACTTCTTATTCTACCTGTCTTTCGACTCTTTCTCCCATTAACAGGACTAGACCGGTGGGATAGAGAGGCCATTATCTGGGTTAAAAGATGAATATAACAATAGAATTCAATATTAGAAACCTTACTTTGAGGCATTAGGACATGAGTATCATCATCCTAAGGATCCCGAGGAGGACTAGAGGGAATCAATGGAACTCCACTAGGGAAATCAGAAGTAGGGATCCTAGACTAGGTTTGTTCCCTATAAGCAGGACGAGTTTCGTCCATGTTGTCCTCTGGTAGGATAGAAGAGTTGTCACAATAATCAGACCTTTGGGGAGGCATGATTTGAAAATGCAAATAATGAAATTAGAGAAAATTTCAACACCATAGACTCTATAGCCCGAATGTAGAATAACATGAAAGAAAAGTATTCCTAAATATTTGGTAGCCTCTTCATTATAAGTGTGGCGCACTACACACCCATAAAAAGAGACTCTACTTGACACAGCTTTATGGACACCTAATGACACCAAACCTAGGCTATTATACCATTTTTTTTACGACCCGAATTAGGGCCTAGCCATGACGGCTATATCAAATCCACCGAGGATGAAGACCACCCCTATTGCCTAACTAAAGATAACATAACACACCTTGTAATGCCTAAATTCCAAACATATAACAAGATAGAGTAAATATTGACTCAAAAGTCTATGAAAATCAACAACCAAAACCAATCTACAGTAATCCATAAAGCCTCTATACCATAAAATTAACTTACGTCGGGATATGCCTCTGACTCTGATAATGACAATGACGATGATTATGTTAATGTGGAGGATTTAATTGTAAATCATGGAAGAAAACTAATGAAATGATCAAGTGTTTCAGAGAATAAAAGCTCACCACTTCACCATAAATAACCGACGAACCTAGCCGATTCATCTAACACTATGTAGGAAAATTATAGGATTTCCCTCAGACCCTATATCGCATGGGGATACAACATTTGAAGAGGTTTAGTGGGTTGAGAACTAGCATGTAACTCAAGGATGAGGATAAAGCAATGAAAATTTAAAAATCCATTTCAACTCAATGTATATGTTCACATACACATGTCCATACATATATACTTATACAAAATGCTGGGATAAGGAATAAGGTTTAACATGTACTTTCAAACTTTATCCTAGATTATATAGCTTAACCATCATTTAACAGTACCCACGTGCTATATGAGCTCTACCTCTCACCCCTTGGTTGGGCTCAGCATGTATAGCCATACAAACCAGAGAATAATCTCATATATAAATACAAGGGTCTCGAACCTGCCAATCATATACTAAGCTGATGTAAGCACTCGATCATGTAATGTAATATGGGGACTCAAACCTCTCAATCATATAATAAGGTGAACTCGTACCACCTGGTCACAAACAAGGGAACTTAAACCCATTCCATTTAGACCCCCGCTTAGGCAAACACAATTTTAAATTTTGGTCCCTCAGGACTGCCACTTTCACGACCTACCTACACAACTCTCTCTAAATCCCCATTAAAATATTTATCAGACATACCCATTAATTGAACCATATTACACATTAAGGCATACACTGTTGGTATCGTTATACCAACTACACTTGCAAGGTAACATCAACATGCCAAGCCAATTATCATCACTTGGGGGAATTCACAACCCCCTTGGTTTAATTCAAAATCATTATACTCATTAGATTTTTACATTATGAAACAGTTCAAGAATAGTTCAATGTGCATACTTTTCATATTCAAAACCAATTTCACAGTATGGGGTTGAGGTTATTACTACTTTAATTGTCAATATTCTCAAATTGGGGAAAATCACAATCCCCTAGTTTATTCACCATACCTATGCATCCCACAATTTCAAAACCATAAATGAAACATGAACAATCATATGTAAACCGTGGGAAACATTATTCAAAAATAAAAATTGAAAACACTCAACCCATGTTCCAAAGATAACATCAAAACCACATGTATAACTATGTAAGACATATGCTTTTGCAAAATAAAATTTTGGGAAGAGTAACATGCCTAAAGGACTCTCAATTTGGATAGGAAACTTTGAATTGACCCCTAGATGTTCAAACTTAAGGAAACCCTAGATTGCTTTGCATAAGAGAATTTGAGAGAGTAAAAAGGGTTTTTGATTTGTTAAAGTATTAAAATAATACCCCAAAGGTGTTTTATGGACATAGGGTCTACGTGGGTAAGAAGGGCAATGACCAAAGTGCCTATTTAAATAAAGATGAAAATCATTAGTAGTCATTATGGGTAACCTTATGACTAGTAGGGTCACGCTATGATTCATGAGATCTAGTCATAGGCTGGATAGTGTCCATGGGAACCCATATTAGTCTGGTTATAAGTCGTACCATAAGACTCATATGTAGACATTACCACTAGTATGTTCCATCCGTAATCAAGACAAAAACTATTATGGCATACACTGGACACCCTACCATTAGTACCTTAGAACTCATATGCAATCATTATGACTCATAACCTCAGGTTGTAACCCAGGCAGAAACTTAGACAAATCTCACCGGACTCATTATGACTTAGGTCCTATGACCCGTCATGAAACCCTACGACTCATAGGGAGAGTCATATCTTGGGCAGTAAGATCACAGGTCAAGAAATTTTCAAGGACCAAAGTTCAAGGTATTTCAAAATCCATTGCTCGAGATCAATTTCGGGAATAAATCAGCATAATAACCTCAAAAGGGTTGAATTTCCTATCTACCAAAGTAACTAGTAGTGGTAAAAGAGTGGATTGATAATGGATCAGAATCAACCTTGGGCTAATTTCCAAAGTGTCATATTTTGTTTCAAATTCTCATCATTAATTAAATAAGGTGGTATAATTCCTAGCGTAAAGGAATTTATTTTAAAAGTGCAAAGTAGAAATAAATCCCATTTTAGAAAATAGTAGTAAAATAAAGGATTTGGTTGGAAATAGTACTACTAAGTGAGCATGAATGCACCTAAAAGTATGCATTCCATCACAAATATCCAAAAAATAAAATCATAAGTGCATGGGCATCTATAAACCAGAATTACATCCCTTTAAGGATAGAATACTTACCTGGAGTCCAACTAGAATCGTCTCCATGACCTAAGGCCCAAAAATACATAATTAACATAGTAATAGCACCATAATCCCGAAAACTATTTTACAAATCACTATGTCAATGATAGGTCTTATAGTAAAGGGTCATTAACATCAATTTATGGTTAACATGCTTATAATCAATGATAGTAGGGTTCTATGGCCATAATAGATATCCTATGCTAAGCTTCGTGTCACATTTCGATCCCAAATTCCCTATATGGATTAAGTCATGATATACTAGTCATAATCTCATCTTATAATCCCTACCTAGCATGAAATCTATATATAACACCATCTCTTTGGGAAAATTGGACCAAAGCCGAGCTTGATGCCAAACCATAATTTTGAATCACCCACAAATTGCTTAGCCTTCTTCCACGATCTCAAAGATAACATCGTACTATTGAAATAATAAGCTATAATTTAATAGGATTAAAATAATACCCATATTTCCATACAAAACTCTAGATCCAAAATCATGTCAAAATAGGCCAGTGGGGCCCACTAACAAAATTCAAAGATTAAATTTATTATGAGCTCCCTCGAAGGAAAAGGAATGTATGCTCAAAAGTTGATCAGAAATAGAGTACAAATCAAGGACCAAAGCATCCCACAAATTTTATTTAAGACCTAAACTTTTGGAATTTACAAGTCAAAGAGTGGAATTTAACAAGCAAGACTAATGGGGAATGATCATGGGATATTAAATAAACTTACCTTAACCTAAAAGATGGTTCCACAGATTTTCCCACATCCCAAACTCTCAAAAATGGTGAAATGGGGCATGAAAATGAAGAAGAAATTGGGAAAGCAATATATATTTACTAACTACGCATCAGCCCATCGCAATCCCAGAGGCCAAAGGTCGTAAATGCGATGCTTGGTAAAGTTACCCTTCACGAATGAGGCCAAATGGTTGGCAAATGTGAAGTCATATAGGAGAGACCATCGTAAATGCAATACTGAGGGTCATGATTGCAAAGAAGGAGTGTGGATAGATCGGGTCAACCCTTTATCGCAAAAGCAAGAGGAGAGGCTTGAAATTACGATAATCAAAAGGTTGACCTTTGCAAATGTTGACCCAACATTATTATCGCGACATGCAATGGTTGGTTGCACTAGATTCAACTATTTCTGATTTCATCTAAGTCTAAATGGACTTCGACCAGGTGTTTGAGATTTTTTTGGAACCCTATGCGCACAACAAACTATGGCACCATACTAAATTCGACATTCTAGACATAACAAAACTATTGAATCTTTCATCTGAGATTGTTTTGATTAAATATGGGTCTCATAACTAGTTCTATTTTAACAAAATTCTACCTGATAGCTCAAAATAAGTCTGGACACCTCGGGACCTAGACGAAGGGTCACCCTAGCCTAAAATTAATGTTTCAAAGTTGATGGCACTATAAATATTCTCATTTAAGGACACTTACTAAGAGTTTTGGTCAAAATCAATTCCTTAACAATGAAATCTCCAAACATAGAGAAATGAGCCTAAAATACAAATAAACTATTTGATATTCAAACCGACAGTTTTGATAAGTAAAAAATGGCCTGTTGTAACATGACCCACCTGGGGCCTTATTGTAATGGGTGTCCTAAGTCTGACCAGGACTGGACACCACCCCTGTTACCCAACCCAACCTTCAGCTGTCTGCCCAAAGTTGGCTGAATTCAAAGTATGTAACAAAATGGTGTAACTACTCACATAAAGACTCTGGGAATAGATCACAATCGTGACTGATGCAATCGAGTTCAACCATCCAATACCCATAATCCAACCATACCAAACCACACCAAACAAGGCCATAAACTAGGCCATGACCAAAGAGGTTCCAAAACATAATATAATTAATCCCAAATTGTAATAGGATGGAACAACAAACAATATCTTCTAATGATGCCATCCATTCATCTTAATCCAACGCCAAGGCTGACACTTATATCCATCCTGCCCATTCCAACCCATAGAAGTACTACAATGCCTCTAACCAAAAGATTAATGAAATTCGATTGGGATATGCCCCTAACCATAGTCAAAACCATTATCCAAAATAAAACCAAATTGGCTAAAAATATCCATAATAGAAAAATGATACCTTCTGAAAGGATGGAAGCTCACCAATTTTGTCCAAATGCTGATCCCAAGTAAATCACTATGTAGGAGGAGTAGAATGGTCGGTTCCTACATAGAGTGGGTATACAACTGTCTGTAGATGGGGTTAACGAGTGATCGCTAGCATTTTCTTAGGGTAAGGATAAAATAATGCCATTTATAAAACCAAGTAAAAATATCCATATGCACATAATTAAACATATATATATATATATATAACAATGTCGGTAAAAACGGTCGGGTTTAGCATCTTTTTAAAACCTTTACCTGGGTTGTGTAGCTTTGTCATCCTAAAACACCCACGAGCTATATAGGTTCAACTCCCCAGCTAAAAGGGCCCTAGTGCATGTAGCCGCACGACCAAGGAAGTATCCCTTGGGATGACTAGTACATCTATAAAATAAAGTGTCACATCATGTAACCATTATCCACTTATTAACCAAGGTCATTGATATTGGTATCATCATACCAACCCTTACTTTCAAGTATCATCAATAGCGAACCAGTTATAAGTTTAAGTAGTCTTTCAAGTGCCCTTCCATTTACCATATTAAACCACTTAGGAGACTTCCATATTCCCTACAAGCATAACCAATTAGCCTTTTCAAACCATTTAAACCATGCATAAATCCTTTACCAGGTTTAAAAACATGCAAGAGCTCCATTAAAAGAAGTCAAACACATTAGGAGCATACTATGACCAAAATTAATTCCAATTACCAATAAACCATTCCCATTCAATCCCATTATCCAAAACCACCATTAATGCATATAAAAGCATAGTTAAAATCACGGTAAATCATAACCAACCATTTAATATCAAAACCTCGAAATCATATTTGAAAGCCCAAATCATGTAATCGTAAAACCATGAAAACATTCATATAAACCATGCCTCTAAGTAAAATTAACAATGAGGGAAGATAACATGTCGTAAACTAGATGATGAGGCAAAGAAATCACCAAGACAAGCCCCAAATTGATCCCTTAGTTGAAACTCTAGATCCCCTTGCCCAAAATCTCTTGCGAGAATTATGGAGTGTTTAGGAAGAGTTTCTAAGTGTTAATAAATAGAATAATATGGTAAATAGCTTCCCAAGTCGGCTAGAAGTTGTGGGATCCTATTAGGATAAGTGGGGAAATGTCCGGAATACCCCCACTTAGGTTGCACAAAAACTCATCATAGGGATACGACTGGATCTTACGAGTCATACCCTTTCAATACGATCGGTATCCGCCACTCGTTTCCATAACCTACACCCTTATACTAAACACTGTCCAATATACGACTCATCCAACCAAGTTGTAACCACAATATATGATCCGCATCCATGACCAGTATCCCTGGCAGAAAAAAATAACTAAGAGGATTGAACACTGTTTACCATACGAGTCCCTCGTATGATTTGTACCTTGGTTTACGAGTCATGGTGAGCCACTTATACTCATATTCAACCTAAGTAACCAAGTCAAAGATTAATTTAAGGAACCCAATGATCCATAACCACTAATACGACTCGTACACCTAAGTCATATCCATTCCAGTAACCAAAATCCATCCTACCAACCAACCCTAGTAAATATATGACCGGACTATACCATTTTTACCCCAACATAAGGATCATACCCATGAGCCGTATTGGGTCCATAGACCAAATTCTAGGACTTTTTCTAACGTTCAGAAACTAGGGTGTTTCAGTCTCCCCCACTAGGAATATTTATCCTCAAATGATAGACAAGGTAGGGGTAGCCATACACTAGAGTCATTTGCATTATGTTATTAAACATATTCCCAATCTTTAACAAGGTTCGTAAACAAGGCAAAGATATAAATCTTTTCTTTAACAAACTTTAAAAACAAAGATGTATTGAAAACAAATACCTTTTGCACGAATCCCAAGAGCAGAAAACAAATATAGATATTTGGACTTTATGTCCATTTCTGCTTCCCATGTAGCTTCTTCCACCTTATGGTTTTTCCAAAGAATCTTAATTGAAGCCACATACTTAGTCCTTAACTGATGAACCTGCCTATCCAAGATCTTAACCAGGACTTCTTCATAAGATGAAGAATCCGTGAGACCCAATCCATACAAAGAAATAACCAAAGAAGGATCACCAATGGACTTTATCAGCATGGAAACATGAAAGACCGGATGAACCAAACTCAAGCTAGGAGGAAACTCCATCTTATAATTAATATTTCCAACTTTTTGCAAAATCTCATAAGGACCCACATACCAGGGACTGAGTTTCCCCTTCTTGTCAAACCTCACTACTGACTTTATTGGAAATACTGTAAGGAAAAATATATCCCTAACCTCAAACTCCAAGTCTCTAGTCTAACATCCGTATAGGACTTTTGGCAACTTTGGACAGCCTTAATCCTATCCCGAATTACCTTTACCTTCTACATAGCCTGATAAACAAAGTTGGGACCAAAGATGTCTGCCTCACCAAGCTTAAACCAACCAATAGGAGATCTACACCTCCTAATATACAACGCTTCAAAAGGGGACACACCAATACTAGAATGATAGCTATTGTTGCTCCACCAAAGGTAGATGCTCAACCCTATTGCCACTATAATCAATCACACAGGCCCGAAGCATATCCTTCAATATCTGAATATTTCTTACCGCTTACCTATCCATCTACAGATGAAAAGTAGTAATCGAACCATCTTGGTCCCCAACCCTCTCTAAAAAGACCACAAAAAATGAGATGTAAATTGCATGCCACGATAAAAAATAATCAAATATGGCAACCCATGCACCTTCACAATCTCCTGAAGATACAACTTTGCATAATCCTCTGTCGAAAAGGTAGTTCACACAAGCCAAACGTGTGCAGACTTCTTACACCACCACACTAGCATCCTTGAAATCTAAGAGGCAAACTCCAATCTTAGCCAAACGGTGAATATCCTTCACCAATTCCCACTTTTATTCATCCATATGAGCAAAACTACCCGTGGCTAACCTGCTTAGAGCGTCAGCAACCACATTAGCCTTACTTGGGTAATAGTGAAGACTCATATCATAATCCTTGCAAAGCTTAAGCCATCTCCTCTGCCTAAGATTAAGGTCTATCTGGGTGAACACATACTATAGACTCCTATGTTCAAAAAAGATATCCACGTGCACATCGTACAAATAATATTGCCATAATTTCAAAGTAAACACAACCGCCAACATCTCCAAATCATGAATAGGATAATTCCTCTCATGTACCTTCAACTGCCTGGAAGAATAGGCAATCACCTTCCTATGCTGCATCAAAACACAACCAAGCCCTACTTGAGATGCATCATAATTGACCACGAACCATCATTTCCTTTTGACAAAGTAAAAATTAGAGCCACAATTGACTTATTCTTGAACTTCTCAAAACACCTTTCACAAGTATCTAACAAAGAAAACTAAACCTTCTTCTAAGTTAACTTACTCAAAGGAGCAACTATCGATGAAATTCTTTCCACAAACCATATGTAATATTCGAGTAAACCCAAGAAGCTCCAAATATCGGATTGAGTCATAGGTCTAGGCCACCTCTTCAGCACAACAACCTTCTACGAATCTACCATGATCCCTTCACTAGAAATAATATGACCCAAGAGAGTTATAGCGTTCAACCAAAACTCACACTTGGAGAACTTGATATACAACTGTTGTTCCTTTATGGTCTGCAACACCACAAGGTGGTGATTATTATGATCCACCTTACTCTTCGAATAAACTAGAATTTCATCAATAAACACAATGATGAAGAAATTCAAATACTGATGAAAAACACTGTTCATCAGATCCATAAATGTCGCCGAAGCATTAGTCAACCCAAATAACATCACCAAGAACTCAAAATGCCCATACTGAGTATGAAAAGACGTCTTACGGATATCCACCTCCCTAATCTTTAGCTGATTGTTCCCAGACCAAAGATCTATCTTAGAAAAGAATTTGACACCTTACAACTGGTCAAACAGATTATTTATCCTTGGAAGAGGATACTTGCTCATGACCATTACCCTGTTCAACTTCCTATTGTCAATGCACATTCGAAGGGAACCATCCTTCTTGCATACAAACAGTACTGGTACACCCTAAAAAGATACACTGGAAAGAATAAACCCTTTATCTAAAAGATCCTTGAGTTTCCTCTACTTAGGCAAAGCTATTCAATAGGAGGAATAAAAATTGGATGAGTGTCGGGAATTAGATCAATACAAAACTCTATGTCCCTATCTAGAGAAACACCAGGAAGATCATTCAGAAAGACCTATGGAAACTCATTAACCACAAGAACTAACTAAAAAAAGGACCTTTCGAGTTAGAATCTTTAATTTGGACCATGTCATAAAGACAACCTTTAGAGATCAACCTCCGATCTCTAAGATAAGAAATAAACCTACCTATAGAAGATAAAGAAACACTCTCCCATTCTATAACTGGCACACTAGGGAACCTAAAGATAATACTATGGGTCAAAAAATCAAATAAAAAAAAACCAAGAGGTTAACCAGTCCATTCCAAAAATAAAATCAAAATCCACGATATCAAACTCAAACAGACCCACTAAGGTCTGCTTGCCGCCAACTGATACCACACCCCATTATAGACTTTCATAGAAATAACCGAGTCACCTACAAGGGTATAAACAGAAAAAAGATCTGTAATAACTGCTGAAACAAAACCAAAAAATACATTCATATAAGGATTCACATAGGAGAGAGTGAACCCCAGATCTAGCAAAGAATATATGTCAAGAGAGAAAATCTATAACATATCACTAAAGACATCAGGTGATGCCTCATATTCTTGTCGAGATACCAAAGCATACAACCTGTTCCAACCAACACTAGAACCAGAAACAGTAAGAGAAACAGATGCAATACCACCAGGTGTAGGAGTAGAAAATAAAGCCATAAGAATCTTATTCTCCCTCATAGAAACCTTATTTACAGAATAATCCCTGAGTTGATGGCTGCCTTGCAATACCTAAATTATTTTTCCTTTTCTTTATCTCAATAATCCCAATGAGGATGACCATATAAACAACAAGAAGGACATGAAGAAACTGACCGACCTTTGTTTTCATGACATTAGGCACCCTATGCCAAAAATTATCACCACTATAATGACACCTGTCGCCCGATTAGTAAGGACACTAGAAGAAAAGTAGGATGCAGAACTCCCCCACTTCTTTTTCTGCCATTTTCCACCATCCTGACCACCTTGTGACTGAGCATCTCCCTAGTAAAACAGTTGTTCCTCTTTCCTTACCTAACCCAAAACACAGCCTGCTTCTTCTTCTCATCCTCTACCTGCTTTATATGAATAGTAAACCTAGAGATGTTTATATCCTTAATCAGCAGGCCAGTCTTACTCTCTAAAGTCATATCCCTATTCAACCCAGAAGCAAACTTCCTTATTATAGCCCAAATGTCAGCCACTAAATCAGGAACATACCTTGATAGTTAGTGAAACTTCAAGGGATATTCCTTGATAGACATCCGCCACTACTTGAGGTTCACAAACTCCTCCATCTTTGCTTCCCTCAACTCTTGGGGAAAGAAATAATCCAAAAAAGCTCCAAAGAAGGCATCCCATAAAGATGACTTCCATATCTCCTCTATCCCTATCCCACTCTTTATACCACTGATATGGAACCTCTTTGAGTTGATAAGCTGTATAGTTTACCCCCTCAACATTAGTGGCCTGCATCACCCAAAATATCTTTTCCATCTCATCTAAGAAACCCTGTGGATCCTTCTCCACCTTCACTCCAGAAAATATAGGAGAACCCATCTTTATAAATTGGTCAACCCTTATGGCCTCAACAAACAAAGAACTAGACACATCCGCTTAGCTTAAGAAGAGATGAATTTTGCAATAGCATGAATAGACTGACAGAATTTTATATTAGTAACCTTACTTTGAGGAGGACTAGTAGCAACTGGTGGAACTCTAAAAATATTAGGGATAGGATTGTGAGATCGAAGATGAACCCAAAAAGTATGATGCACACCATTAGCATTACCTCCTGATAGGACAGAAGAATTTCTTTGTGTTCTAGATCTATGAGGCATGATCTAAAAGACAAACAAACTAGCATTAGAGAAGATTCCAAGATTAAAACTCTGAGATTGAAAATAGAATACTAAGAAAGTAAAACATTTGTAAATGCCTTGTAACCTCTCCCTTATGAGTTTAGCATGCTAACATCCCTAAAAGAGACTCTAATAAACATGGCTTTTTGGACTCTTAATCGACCATGAACCTAGGCTCTAATACCTACTTGAAACCACTCGCCCTGGGGCCTTATCGTAATAGGCATCCAAAATCCAAGCAGGACCAGAGACTACCCTTATTACCCAACCCAGCATCTAGTCGCCTACACTAAGTTAGCTGAATTCTGAGCATTTAACAAAATGGTATAACTACTCACATAAAGACTTTGGGAATTGATTACAATCGTGGCCAACCAAATCAAGTCCATCCATCCCATACCCATAATTCAACCATACCAAACAAGGCCATAAGCTAAGCCATAACAAAAGATATTGCAAAACATAATATAATTAAAGTCCAATGATGTTAACCCTCCAGCTTAGTCTAATGCCAAGTCCGACACCTATACTGATCCTAACCATAGAATTACCATAAAGCCTCTAAACAAAAGATTAATGAAATCCGGTTGGGATATGCCTCCAACCATAGCCAAAACCAATATCCAAAATAAAACTAAAATGGCTAGAAATATCCATAATGCAAAATGATGCCTTCTCAAAGGATACAAGCTCACCAATTCAGTATAAATACTAATCCTGAGTCAATCACTATGTGGGAGAATTAGAATATCTAGTTCCTACATAGCGTGGGTATACAACCACCAATAGACGGGGTTAGCGAGCGACTACTAGCATGCTTTTAGGGTAAGGATAAAATAATTCCATTTATAAAACAAAGTAAAACCATTTATTTGTACATAACCAAACATATATATATATATATATGTATATATATATATATAACAATGCTAGGAAAAAGGACCAGGTTTAGCATGCCTTTAAAATATTTACCTAGGTTGTGTAGCTTTGCCATCCTAAACTACCCACGGGCTATATAAGTTCAGCACCCCCTACTGAAAGGTCCCAGTGCGTATAGATGGACGACTAGGGAAGTATCCCATAGGATTACTAGTACATCCCTAAGATAAAGTGTGACATCATGTACACAATCACCAGGACCAACCTCATATCGGTAAATATGAGTTTCCAGTTTTGGTCCCCCCGAGATCTCTACCTTTTACGACTTTGCTACATATCCAGCCATTATTGCCTAATTAAAGCTAGTTTAACAACAACCAAATCATTATCTATTTATTAACCAAGGCCATTGAAATTGGTATCGTCATACCAACCCTTACTTGAAAATATCATCCATAGCCAGCCATTTATAGATTTAAGGGGACTTTCAAGTGCCCTTCCATTTACCATATTAAACCACTTGGGAGACTTTCATGTTCCCCATAAGCATAAAAAATTAGCCTTTAGCCTTTCTAGACTATTTAAACCATGCATAATTACTTACCAAGTTTTAAACATGCAAGAGTTCCATTAAAAGAAGTCAATGATATGAATATATATTTATAAATATTTTGTCAAGCACTTTGGGGGCATAATATAACTAAAACCAATTCCAATTACCAATAGACCATTCCCATTCAATACAATTATAAAAAACAAACATTAATGCATATAAAAGAATAATTAAAATCATAGGAAACCAAAACCAACAATTTAATATCAAAAACCCCAAATCATATTTGGAAGACAAAATCATGTAATAGTAAAATCATGAAAACATTCATATAAACCATGACTTTACCAAAAATTAACAATGAGGGAAGAGGACATGACTTAAACCAAGATGATGACAAAAACAACTCACCAAGATAAGCCCCAAATTGTTCCCTTAGTTGAAACCCTATCTCTCCTTGCCCAAAAGCTCTTGAGAGAATTATAAAGTGTTTAGAAAGAGTTTATAAGTGTTTATGTATAGCATAATAGAGTAAATAACCTCCCAAGCAGGTTACAAGTCGTGTGACCCTATTAGGATAAGCGGGTAAATATCCAGAATACCCTCACTTAAATTGCATAAAAACCATTCATAGGGATACTATTGACTTTCACGAGTTATAACCTCCAAATACGATCGGCATCTACTTCTCGTATACTGAACCTCCACTCTTGGAACAAACATTGTCCAGTGTCTGACTCATATTACCAAGTCGTAACCATAATATACAATCCATATCCATTACTCGTATCCTTGGAAGTATGAAATATTTGAAGGATTGAACACTATCTACTATATGAGACCCTTGTAAGATTCGTACCCTGTCTTATGGCTCATGTTGAGCCACTCATACTCGGATCCAACCTAAGTAACCTAGTCTAAGATTAAGTTAAGGAACCCAACAATCTGTAACCACCAATAGGACTCGTACCCCTAAGTCATATCCATTCCACTAGCTAAAATCTATCTCACCAACCAACAATGGTCAGTATACCACCGAACAATACCATTCATACCCTAACATACGACTCGTACCCGTGAGTCGTATTGGATCCAGAGACTAGAATTCTAGGAAATTTTCTAAGGTCCAGAAACTAGGATGTTTCAGATAGCTTCTATGGAAATACTTGAAATGCCATATATATATGGTAGTTTAGAAAATAGCCTAGCCTGTCATTACAATATCCACTACTAAATAAACTATCATTGTGAAAGTCAATGGCTAGAAAGATCATAAAAACTTGTAAGGATGAGTTACTGGGCTTGTATACTCCAAGAAAGACTCACTATATAACGTCTAAGGCAAACTAATGCTTTCAAGAGATTTCACCAAATATATCTCTTTTTGACAAACTTCCTTACCCCACTTCTCAAATAGACAACCTTAACCTCAACAATCAATTAGACTTTCATTAAATCGAGCATGGTTGAAGCACACAACCCTAATCTATACCGTACCAACTTCATATTAATACCAACACAACCAAGTGAAAACTTAATCAAGCTAAAGACCATATAAGGCATGGACCATGCAACCAACTCCAAATTCCCAATCCAAAATTCTTTTGCCATTCCAAACTTGTTACCAACTATGATCTGCATAGAGTATCCTTAGAGCCCTATTCACATAATTGTATCACGCTATTATTGAAAGACTAAATCTAATTTAATGAAAATATATAATGAAAAACATAAGAATAACCCTATAAGGTACAACCTGGACACCCAAATAGAGATGATCTAAGCCTACAATGTATAACCAAAGCTATAACTGGTCTAGATGACCTTTGAAGTAATAATCATAAATCCTTGACATAATTTATATAATTCTTTCCAAAATATCCTACTAAATATGGGTGAAACTATGCTAAGCCCAACTTAAACACACTTCTACTACTGAAAAGACATCAAAATTCTTACAAAAACTGAGAATCGAGGTCAAGCATAGTAGAAACCAATACAGTGTGCCCACATACTATCTTTTGAGAATTTATCAAGTATAACCCATCTGAACTGAAGATAACCAAACTAATACGTAAAAAGTAGGTTTAGTTAGCCAATAAATGAATGATCAACTAAAACAAATCTAGTAATAGAGTTGTAATTAAGTTACACAATCCATAGCTATAATCTTCAAATTAAAGCTGAAATACTCAATCTCACCTATTCAAACTGATCATCCTGATGAGTAAACATCCATAACCCAAAAACTATCACAACTTTCAAGCCGTTGTTTGAAAAAGACAAATCCATAATTAAAGCCCATAAGTTTTCACAAATATCTAATACTCAGACCAATTTGACTATCCTAATTCAAGTATTTACCCAAAGATTCATGCAAGAGTTGAAATTAAAATTTGCCAAAAAATATAAGGAAAATAGAGAAAAAATAACCAGCTGGAGGTACAAGTGATCAGCTCCACTTCTGCTGAAGGAAATAATGCATCAAAGCTTGGCTAATAACTCACCAAGGCTGCAAGCACTACTAGCGATATTCAAAACACAAGCAACTCAATACTACTTAATCTAAATTTGGTCATTCCATTGCTCAATCAATGGCCACAAATACCTATAAGCATATATCATCAAGAAAAAGCACTTCCTAAAGTTATATTAGGCCAAATAAATATTGAGATGAGAATTTTCTAGATTTACCGAATGACACCAATTGTAACTCAATTGATCCATAAATCACACCACATAAAGAATAGAGTACCTAACTCACTATCAACATCAAGGTTAAGACCACAAATAAGTGATGGATTATCTAAATCAGAAGGGAAAATCTCAAGTTTATCAATCTTAGAAATAGACTATAGAAAAAAATCGCCAATGTAATAGTCTCAATAAACCATAAAAGCAAGACTTAGACTTTTCAACATTAGAAATAGGTAATAGAATCTGATGCCAAATTTAGAACAACAACAAGGCACTAGAAGGCCAAGCTTACCTTTATTTCTTCTCAACAACTGGTCTAAGTTTAATGCCCTGCAAGATCCTTAAATAGTTCTTAGCTATTCATCATATGTTTAGAAGTCCTAAAGTCATTATTTCACACTAAGTACACATGACATTGCTATTTTAAAATCCCAAGATTTTAAATATTTAATTTTTGTCTTTTTCATGTTTGAAACATTGATTTATCAGTTGAAATATGTTTAGGGGTGTTAAGGGCTATCTAGGAGAGTTTTAGAATTTTTAAAAGAGGTTTGCGGTCTTTTTAGACGATTGAGGAAGTATGCCTCTACAATTTTAGTGTTCCATAAAGAATAGCCCTCTGTGATATACAGTGTATCATAGAGATTAATATTTGTAATACAAAGTGTATAACAAAGGCTAGTCTCTGTGATAGCCTCTATTCCCCAAAGGTTGTGTAAATCATGCAGCATCATTAAATGGGTGAGGGATATTTTAGTCTTTTCCCCTCTCCCTAAATACCCAATTAACAATTCAACACCCAAGAGGGGCATTATTTGCCTCATTGTCTATTTATGATACTCAATTCTCTCCCAACATCAAGAACACAAAAATCAAAGCTTCTTCCAAGAATTCAACCATCCAAAGTCCCAATTCTAAGTTCTTTTCAAGAATTCAAGCAACTCTAGTATGTAGGATATTCATCAATGGGTTCCTTCAACCCAGTGAGTCCCATGAATCCCTAGTTTTTTTAATGTATAAACCCTTTTTCACTATTTTTATGAAATTCAATGTTAAGTATGAATTTACTCGATTTCTCTTGTTGTTTTGAATACTGAAGATGAAATTATGTTTCCCCATGTGAAATATACTCTTAAATGTTTTATAATATCAGTCACCATATCATGTCCATTTGATATCATGTCAATTTATTAAGTTATGAGTTAAACCATGTAAGTATGTTGTCCTCATAAGTTTAATATATTCTTAGACTCATAATCATGGATTTCATCAACTTAGTGATTATTCTATGTTTTGGCTCTATGAATCATGAATTTCCTTACAGTGTTTTAAATAATGCTATTGTATTTAAAGTATTATTCAGTGTTGGAGGGTTATGAACACTAAATACCTTGATGTTTATGTATGTTTCCAATTCCAAGTAACAAGTCAATAAGAATTATGATTTTATCACCATATTTGGATTATTATTTTCTTACTGAGCAGTCACTAGTATTATATCTTGCTAAATACATCAGTTTACATGTTCATGATTTCTTTAGATTTTGCATGCACTGTTATTTTCAAAATACCATGAATTTAGCATATTCGTTATCAGTGCATGTACCAACTTATGCTTTAGTGTCTTTTAGTTAAGAGTAGGACTTATCATCGAGCAAAACTAAGGATGAAGGCTTACCCACCAGTAGAGGAACTAGACCTTTAGTAGAAGTCCCTAAGTTCCACAACTACATAGAAAATGTAGATTATGAGATATCACCTTCCAGTTTAGAATTGACACTCTTTTAGGGGTCACTAGCTAGTTTAGGACTGACACCCTAGTCCTTTCAGACATTAGCTTGTTGGATCTAGAGCATCACCTATGTGGTTGTACCCTTGGCAAGGTACCAACATCTTTCTAATTGGGGTTATATGTTTGACCCTGATTAGCTCAGATTAGGGAATGTCAGTTACATGATAGCTCCCAGAGTTCCAGTTTAGTACTTAAATTATATTAGTTCAGGATTGCATGACCAAGTGTTTAGTTTATCAGCTATTCAAATAGTTTTTTTTATAGATTATTTCAGTATATGCTTTACTTGGTCTTACTTTCATTTTATATGTTCATGCATTTATGATCAGTATCTACATGTTTTTTAGTTAGTCTTTCTCTCTTATACCAGTAAATTCAAAGTACTAATCGTATTTTCTCTTTTGCGCTATTTTGATTACATAATATAGGTTTAGATGCTCAGTTCCCATTTTGTCTATTATCAGTTCAGTATCAGTCGACAATAGTTGTGGTGAGTCCTTATCTATCAAGGACAAGTTATTTGTAGTTATTTTTAGTGCATTGTTTATTTCAGTCAGTCAGAGTTAGTTGGGGGTTTGTCCCATCAAATCCTCATATTTTGGAGGCTTTAAGATAGTATGGCTTGTTTTTAGTTTTATTTGAAGTTCAAACATGATGGGTATTGATTTATTATTTTACTTTTATAGAATTTTTATCAGTTTAGATTCCACATATGTTGTTTTATTATTCTTCATTTTGAAATATCCTAAGTCTTGGACCCTTGCGAAATTCCCTTACGTTTTGAAATCATGGGCTTGGTACGACTCAAGGGAGTTATTCGTAACATTGTATATGATTTGTAGGGTCCCTTGAGGGTTCACTCATACCATAGGCAATATGTTGGGTATGTTTACTGCCCATGATATGACTCAACTAGGTAAGAGCTATATTGGAACATACGAGTGATTCAAGGCAAGTCGTATGGACCATGTTTTAGTAGTCTTGGGTAATATGTCTATGGTACGATTGGTAGGGCATGATTACGGGTGTCAATCGTACCCTTGGATATGAGTTAAGAGAGGAAGAGTTGTATAGAAACCAGTAGGTAAGGTTTGGCATGGTCTTGGGTACGAGTTGAGGTACCACTCCTACCCTAGGATATAGATGGTAAGGAGAAGTTGTACCCCTGAATGCGACTTGTTTTATTATAAGTCAAGGGTATTTTTGTAATGCCCCGTACTTCTACTTAGCTTAAAATCATCCTAAGTATGTTAGATACTTACTTTGAAAGATGAATCCACTTTTATATACATGGAATTTTTAACATATTCACTTTTTATCATATGGGAAATTAAATTATCTTTCCAATGATACCAATTTCGTCCAAATCCGACATTGGAAGAGAAATTTAAGGCCGAAAAACAAAAGGCAGTCAAAATCGCCCAGGTGCGACGGTGAGAGCCAATGAACTGTCGAGCTAGCGATGGAACATTGCCCAAGCCATTATAGTGGAGGCAGTGAGACTATTTTTTTCCTAAGAGTGATGTGTCAGGTCAACAAACCATCGAGCTAGCGACGGACTATTGCCCAAGCCGTCACAGTAGAGCCAGGGAACCCCTATTTTGCTTAGATGCGACTGTCAAAACCGACGGACCTTCGACACAGTAACAGACCATCGCACTTACTATCGCATAGTTCTTTCACCTATTTTAAGTCATTTTTAAAAGGGCTTTTTGGTCTTTTACCACTCGTTTTAACCCCAAATAATATTAGATCAAGGCTCATAAATTCATTATCCATCTACAATATCAAATTAGGTTTTTTTCTCAAAGATAATCCCCAATAACAAGATCAAAATCCTTCTTCAATAAACTAAGAAAGTCAAGTTCTTCAAGTCCAAGAACTTTAAGAAACTCACAACCCAGATATGTCATGTGTTGATTCATGATTCTCTTTCACCCATGAAGCTCAAAAATCTCTTTTCAAAATCCAAGATTTGGGTATGTATGAATTTTTGTGATTTAAATTGAATTGAAATTCATGTTCATGATGTTGTGGGTTTTTTATTCATGTTTGATACTACATACTCCAATTATTAACCCTAGGATATGGTGATTTGCATAATAATCATGATAAACCCTTAAATTTACTCGTTGATTGATGTATCCATGATTATCAGATGTGTTGGTGATTGTATAACCAAGGCATGCTACCCATGTGTTTGATTAAATGTCTATGTGAAGGAAGAGTGCCATACTAGTATAATAATTTGAAATCCTCAACTATGTATAAGTTTATGCATATCAAATGTTTGACGAAATGCCTTAGTCAGTAAATTCTGGATAAATGTGTAACCCTTGTGGTGCTTTAGAATATCTACTTCATGAATATCCAACTTGTACCCGACAGTTAGCTATGTGCCTAGATCCAGTGTCATGTATTCATGATACTTTCAGTCGATCCATGTTCATAGAAATTCAGTCAGTCATGTGACTCAGGAAAACTTAGTAACTCAGTAATCTCAAAAACCTTAGAAATCAGTAATCTCAGAAGTATTCCATCAGTCAACGGAACCAAGTTAACTTAGTCCAGTAGTTCAGTTAATTATGTTCATTGTCTATCCAGGTAGAAATTAGCACCGAGTAAACCCAAGGATGAGAATCTACCTGTTATATAAGGGTGTGATTCTTAAAAGCAATCCTTACATTTTAGAACTACGTAGCCAATGTAGGTTGAGACATCATAACTAGTTATATAAGGGAAGATGAGGTGGCTTAACCTGTTGTATGAGTATTCCCTCTATTCTCACCAGATTCATCTGTTATATGAGGGTTACTCACAAATTATCCTTACTAATGGCGCGGTATTGACCCCCTTCCAATAGGGTTTACAGATTGGACCCCAACTCAGCCATAATAACGTATTAGGGGCATGTCGATTAGATGACTACTTCCCACAATTTTAGTCATAGATTAGGACTGTCAGATACAGTCATTCAGTTAAAGTACTAGAACTCAGATAGTTGTATAAGATTCAGGACTATCAGATATATTCAACTCAGAACAGTACAGAACTCAGCTAGTTCTATCAGAACCTATACTATCAGATACTGTCACTCAATATTAGTTATTTTAGTTATATAGATATCAGTGTCTCATGTTAGCAGTACTCAAAATCAGTAATCATGGTATCATAAACTCAGTTATAGTTATTATGTAGTCATGCATGTATTCTCACATTCATGTTATTTAGTTAATTAGTATAGTTCATACATATGAACCCTTTGCGTTTAGCCTAACTCACATGCATACCAGTACATTCAAATGTATTAACGCATTTGCACTATATTGTTTTATACCATAGTTTTAGAAGCACGAGTTTCAGAGCATCAGTAACATTCCAATCTCCACAGTCAGAGTTAGCAGCGAGTCCTCTTTCTTCGAGACCATGAATATTACTTTATTATCTTATTAATTAATTTATTAGTTAGATTTAGCTGTGGATATGTGCCATCAACTCCTTATTCAGACAGTTGAGTCAGTTGAGGCTTTTCAGACTATCATGTTCTGATAGTTTATTTCAGGTTTTGTTTTGGTATTATTGTACCATATCATTCAGAGATTATTCTACTAGTTTTTGAACCTTATGGCCTTACAGCCTTTATTTCCATATTTATATAGTATATTATGCACTATTCAGGTACAGATATCAGTCATGGGTTAGCTTATAGTTCTTCGGGATCATGAGCATCGTGTAGTATACAGATATCAGTCATGGGTTAGCTTATAGTTCTTCGGGATCATGAGCATCGTGTAGTATTCTGAGTACCATATTTGGGGTGTTACAAACTTGGTATCAGAGCCTAAGCCTCAATAGTATCCTAGGAAGTCTAAAAGCCGCATCTAGTAGAGTCTTATGTATGGTTGTGTTGTACGCCACATTTATGTACAGGATGCTATGAGAAATTTTAGGAACAGTTTCCCTTCTTTCAGTATTTATGTCGTGTCATTGAGCATTAGCTTAAATCTAACTCTCAATCTAATCCATTTTTGTCTTTTATTTATAGATCATGCCTCCTAAAAGGGCTAACGAAAGGAGAACTGGGAATCGGTTAGCACCACTGCCAGTCCAGGCAGATTCCCTAGAGGAGCATGTCATTCATTGTAAATTCAAAAAACACTTTTGTACTTTATCTTACTCAATAATATCTTAGAGCAATCAGCAGGTTGCTATCCCACCTAGGCATATGATCCATGCCTGGCATAGTGAGGTGGGGAAACATAGGGAGAAAGAAAGAAAGAGAGAAAATAAGAGAGCTAGAATAGGTAGCTTCAAATTTAATCAGCCTAAGTCAAAGGGTGGGAATCATTCTCAATTTCGCCCAAAGTCCTCAATTTCAAATCCACCCCTAGTCAGTGTCCTAGCACCTACGTTTAAAAATAGTAACAATGATAGAATGCCAGGCTCTAAGTCTCAGGGCAGTGTAGTATTTGCTCGAACTAATCCTTTTTGCCAGACTTGTGGTAAGAACCACAAAGGTATATGTGGTTCTCAGTTCTGTTCAGCCATCCAAGGCCATATATTTAGAAATTATCCCCAGTCAGGATTTTAGGGTCAGCAGAGTCATTTCTCAGTTCTGTTCGGTCATCTAAATCAACAGGGTGCCACTTCCAGTGCTACTAGTGGACAACGCCCAAATAGACTTTATGCTCTGCAGTCCCGACAGGATCAGTAAAATTCTCCTAGTAGGATTACTAGTATGTTACAGATCTTTCATGTGCATGTTTATTCTTTGCTAAATCCAGGAGCTTCTTTTTCTTCTATTACTCCCTATATAGCAGTTGATATCAGATTCAGTCTCTAAATTCTAGCAAAGCCTTTTCAGTCTCTACCCTAGTGGGTAAAACCATCATAGCCCGATGGGTATACATGAACTATCTAGTTATGGTATCTCAAATAGTCACTTCAACAGAGTTAGTCAAATTATAGATGACTGATTTTGATGTCATCCTTGGCATGGATTGGCTTCATTCCTGCTATGCCACAGTCGACTGTAGAAATAGAATAGTCCAGTTCCAGTTTTTGAATGAACCTATCCTGGAGTTGAGGGGTAGTACTTTAGCTTTTAGAGGGTAGCTTATTTCCTACCTTCGAGCATGAAAAATGCTGTCTAAAGAATATGTCTAACATATTGTTCGAGTTAAGGACACTAGTTCTGAAATACCCAGTCTCAAATCAGTCCTAGTTATGAATGAATATTAAAATGTCTTTCCCAAAGGTCTTCCAGGAATTTCTCCCAAAAGGGAAATAAACTTCAGCATTGATCTTCTTCCATATACTCAGCCTATATCTATTCTGCCATATAGAATCGCATCAGCAAAAATTAGAGTCTTGAAAGAGTAGTTGAAGGATCTCCTAGATAAGGTATTCATCAGATCCAACGTGTCCCCGTGGGGTGTACTAGTCTTATTCGTGCACAAGAAAAATAGTTCTCTCAGAATATGTATAGACTACCGTCATCTCAACAAAGTCATAGTCAATAACAAGTATCCACTTCCCTGTATTGATGACTTGGTTTACCAACTTAAGGGTGCTAGTTATTTCTCTATGGTAGACCTAAGATCAAGCTATCATCAGCTTAGAGTCAGCGAGTGTGAGATTCTAGAAATAGCCTTTCGTACTCGGTACGGTCACTTCAAATTCTTAGTTATGTCATTTGGTCTTACCAATGCCCCAAAAACTTTCATGGACTTGATGAATCGGGTGTTTAAGCAGTACTTGGACATGTTAGTCATAGTCTTCATAGATGACATTCTGGTCTATTCCCACAGTGAGTATGATCATGCAGACCATCTCAAAATCGTACTTTAAACTTTCAGAGATCATTAGATATTTGCCAAATTTAGTAAGTTCAAATTTTGGCTAAGGTCAGTAGTATTCCTTGGTCATATCATTTCTGGTATGACATTAAGTTTGATTCTCAAAAGACCAAAGTGGTAAGAAATTGGCCCAGACCTATCTCTCTATTAGATATCAGGAGTTTCTTTGGTTTGGCTGGCTATTATATATGGTTTTTTGAGGGATTTTCTTCTATTAAAACCCCTATGTCCAGATTAACTTAGAAGAAAGTCAAGTTTATTGTCAGATCCAGTCAAGTTTCAGTTGTCAGATCCTTACAAGAAGAGTTTTCAAGAGTTGAAGACTCAACTTATCTCAGCTCTAGTTTGGATCTTCCAAAGTGTTCAGATGGGATCCTAGTGTATTTTGATGCATCCAGAGTAGGTTTGGGTTGTGTCCTCATGTAGCATAGTAAGGTCATAGCCTACACCTCTAGACAGCTTAAACCCCATGAGAAGAATTATCCTTCACATGATCTTGAGTTAGCAACCGTGGTATTGCCTTAAAGATGTAGAGGCATTATCTATACAGAGTTTATGTGGATGTGTTCATAGATCATAAGAGCCTTCAGTATGTCTTTTCTCATAAAGATCTCAATCTTCTTCAGAGAAGGTGGTTAGAGCTCTTGAAAGATTACAACATGAGTGTCTTTTATCATCCGAGCAAGGCCAATGTAGTGTCCGACACTCTCAGTAGACTGTCTATGGGTAGTGTTTCTTATGTTTAGGACATTAAGAAGAATTTATTTTAGGAAATCCATCATCTTACCAAAATAGATGTTTACTTAGTTGATTTAGAGAAGGGTAACATATGGGTTAAGAGTAGTTCAGAATTATCTCTAGTTTCTGAGGTGAAAGAAAGCAAGATAGAGATCCCAGTCTAGTCAAGTTGAAAGAGTCAGTCAAGGATTAAAAAGTAGATGTTTTCTTCCAAGGGGGAGATGGTGTTTGTATTGTTAGGGTCATTTGTGTGTTCCAGGTGTAGACGACTTAAGGCAGCGAATTCTTGTAGAAGCGCATGGTGCATGCTACTCTATTTATCCAGGAGCCACAAAGATGTACCACGACTTGTGGAAAATCTATTGGTGGAGTGGGATGAAGAGAGATATTACAGAGTTTATGGCTAAGTACTCTACTATCAATAGGTTAAGATATAGAATTAGAAGACTAGTGGATTTATGCAGGAGTTCAGTATTCGTGCTTGGAAGTGGGAAGAAGTGAGCATAGACTTCTTAATAGGTTTTCCTCGTACTCCTCGCCAGTAAGATTCAGTTTGGGTCATTGCAGATAGGATAACCAAATCATCTTTCTTTCTTCCAGTCCATACCTCTTATTCAGCTGAGGATTATGCCAACCTCTACATCAGAGAGTTGGTCAGATTACATGGTATTCCGTTATCTATTATCTCTGACAGAGGTGCTTAGTTCACCTCTCATTTTTGAAAAGCATTCCAAAAGGGTCTTGGTACCCAAGTTTATCTTAGTATAGTCTTTTATCCTCAGACAGATGGTCAAGAAGAAAGGACTATTCAAACTTTAGAAGCTATGCTAAGGGCATGTGCAATCAATTTCAAGGGGTAGTTGGGATGACCACTTGCCTTTGATTGAGTTAGCATACAACAACAGCTATTATTCCAATATTCGGATGGCTCCATTCGAAGCTCTTTATGGTAGGAGGTACAGATCTCTAATCAGTGGGTTCAAAGTTAGTGAGGCCTCTGTCATAGGGCCTGAATTAGTATTCGATGCCTTAGAGAAAGTCCAGTTAATCAGAGAAAGACTCTGGGCTGCTTAGAGCCTATAGAAGTCTTATGTAGATGTGTGTAGAAAAAATCTTGAGTTCGAGATTGGTGATTCTGTCTATCTAAAGATCTCTCCCATGAAGGGAGTAAAGAGATTCAACAAGAATGGAAAGCTCAGTCCCCAATATGTCTCTCTCTTTAAAATTCTCAGTCGCTTAGGCAAGGTAGCTTATGAGCTCAAATTTCCTTTAGATCTACCCTCAGATGATCCATTCTTCCATGTCTCTTTGCTCAAAAAGTGCATATGTGACCCAATAGTTGTAGTCCCTATTCAGAGCATAGATGTTTAGAATAGCCTCTCTTATGATGGGATTTCGGTTAAAGTTTTAGACTATCAGACTCATTGACTGAGGAACAATGAAGTCCCTCTAGTCAAAGTTCTTTGGCAAAATCAGTCCGTTGAGGGAGCTACTTGGGAAGCAAAAGCAGACATGCATACCAAGTATCCTTATCTCTTCTCTGCTAACTCAGGTCAAGCTCAAGGTAACTGTTCTCCTTAAGATTTTTAGTGTCATATTTAGATTTCAGTGACTAGCTTGGTATTCATTTCATGTTCAGAACTCCATTATAAACTTAATTTTAAGTACCATTGCATAGTTAGTCATGCATTCATGTATCAGTTCAGTTATATAATCATGCATCAGGCATGCATTATTATTGAGAGAACCTTGGTTCATCAGAACACTCAGTCATGCATTCATGAATCAGTTACACATGCATTACATAAGCATGTTCGGTATGATATATTCAGTTATCAGTCATGTCAGTCATGAGATCATATTCCAGTTATTCATGTTCATTATGTACATTAGTTTATCTTCTCCCTTCTCACTCAGTCTTATTCGAGGACGAATATTCTCAAGGGGGAGATATTGTAATACCCCATACTTCTACTTAGCTTTATGTTAGAAACATACTTTGAAAAATGAATCGACTTTAATATACGTGGAATTTTTAAGATTTCCAATTTTAATCATGTGGGAAATTAAATTAGCTTTCCAATAATATCTATTTCATCCAAATCCGACATCGTAAGAGAAGGTTACTGCCAAAAAATAGAAGGCAGTCAAAATCATCCAGGTAAGACGGTGATAGCCGATGGACCATCGAGCCAGCAACGGACCGTCTCCCATTCCATTATAGCAGAGGCAGTGAGACTACCTTATACCTAAGAGCGATGGCTAAGGTCGATGGACCATCGAGCTAGCAATGGACCGTAGCCTAAGCCGTCACAGTAGAGACAGTGAATCCTTATTCTTCCCAGGTGTGACAGTCAGGACCGATGAACCATCGACCCAGTGATGGACCATCACACCCATTTTGGCATAGTTCTTTCAGCTATTTTAAGTCATTTTTAAAAGAACTTTTAGGTCTTTTACCACCCATTTTACCCCCTAATAATATCAGATCAAGCCTCATAAATTCATTATCCATCTACAACATCAAATGAGGGTTTTCTCTCAAAGATAATCCACAATAACAAGTTCCAAATCCTTTATCAAGAAACTAAGAAATTCAAGTTCTTCAAGTACCAAAACTTTAAGAAACTCACAACCCAGGTTTGTCATGTGTTGATTCATAGGTCCCTTTCAACCATGAAGATCAAGAATCTCTTTTTAAATCCAAGATTTTTGTATGTATGAATGTTCATGATTTAAATTGAATTGAAAGTCATGTTTATGATGTTGTGGGGTTTTGATTAATGTTTGAAACTATATACTCCAATGATTGACTCTAGGATGTGGTGATTTGCATAATAATCATCATAAACCCTTAAATTTACACGTTGATTGATGTATCCATGATTATTAGATATGTTGATCATTGTATATCCAAAGCATGCTCCCCATGTTTTTGATTAAATATTTATGTGAAAGAAGAGTGTCATACTAGTATAATAATATGAAATCCCCAACCATGTACAAGTTTATGCATGTTAAATGTTTGATGAAATGCTTTATTCAGTGAATTTTGGATACATGTCTAACCATTGTGGTGTTTTTGAACTTCTACTTTATGAAATCTCCAACTTATTGTATTATGGATTATGATGTTGGTCATGTATTCAAGAAAGTCATGCTTTGTTAATTTCATGTTATCGAGTCCTAGGGGTACTGGTACCCGATAATTAGATGTGTGCCAAGAGCCATGTCACGTTTTCAAGATACTCTCAGTTAAGCCATGTTCATAGAAATTCAGTCAGTCATGTGACTCAGGAAAACTTAGTAAACTTAGTAATCTCAAAAACCTCAGAAATCAGTAATCTTAGTAGTATTCTATCAGTCAACGGAACCCAGTTAACTCAGTCCAGTCAATTTAGTTAATCATGTTCAGTGTCTATCCAGATAGGAGTAGAAATTAATACCGAGCAAACCCCGGGATGGGAACCCACCTATTATATGAGGGTGTGATTCTTAGAAGTAATCCTTGCATTCTAGAACTATGTAGCCAGTATAGGTTGAGACATCATAGCCTATTACATGAGGACAGATGAGGTGGCTTAACTTGTTATATGAGGGTTCCCACCTTTCTCGCTAGAGTCACCTATTATATGAGGGTTACTCACAGATTTTCCTTAACAGTGGCGCGGTATTGACACCTTTCCAATTGGGGTTACAGATTAGACCCCAACTCAACCATAATAGAATATTAGGGGCATATCAGTAAGAGGACTACTTACCATAGTTTTAGTTATAGATTAGGACTTTCAGATACAATTATTCAGTCTCGGTAATAGAACTCAAATAGTTTTATAGGATTCAAGACTGTCAGATACAGTCAACTCAGAATAGTACGAAACTCAACTAGTTGTATCAGAACCTAGACTATCAGATACAGTCACTCAGTATTAGTTATTTCAGTTATACAAATATCAGCATCTCATGTTATCAATACTCAAACTCAGTAATCATGTTATCACAAACTCAGTTATAGTTATGATGTAGTAATGCATGTATTCTCACGTTCATATTATTCATTCAATTAGTATAGTTCATGTATGTGAACGCTTTCCATTCAACCTACCTCACATGCATACCAGTACATTTAAACGTACTGACTCATTTATGCTATGGTGTTTTATACTATAGGTTCAGAAGTACGAGCTCAAGAGCATCAGTAGTATTTCAGTCTTCGCAATCAGAGTTAGCTGTGAGTCCTCATACTTTGAGGACATGACCATTACTCTATTATCTCATTAATTAATTTATTAGTTGGGGTTAGTTTGGGATATGTCCCATCAAAACCTTATTCAGAAAGTTCAGTAAGTTAGAGGCTTTTCAGACTATCATGTTCAGACAGTTTATTTCAGGTTTTGTTTTGGTATTATGATACCATATCATTTTGAGATTCTCTTTCTAGTTATTGAACATTATGGCCTTACAACTTTTATTTCTGCATTTATACAATATATTATGTAGTAACCAGGTACAAATATTAGTCATGGGTTAGCTTGTGGTCCTTTGTGGTCATGAGCACCATGTAGCATTCCGGGTACCAGATTCAGGGCATTGCAAGTTTGGAAATTTCCTACTCCTAAACACTTATGTACTCATATTATATAGCCTGATATGGCTTTTTATAGCACTTTTTAGTGGATTAAAACACTTCAAATACTCTCTCAGACTCACTCTTGAAAGATTGGAAGATAGGGATTCTCAAGTATTCATCAAAGTGCTCAAAGATCAAGATTTCTTCTGTGAATCTTCATTTAAAAGGCATGTACTCCTTCCCTAATTATTATTTCAAATAAAAAGTGTGAGTATTGTAAGTTAAACGTTGGTTTATGAATCATGAATGGTGGATTTTGAAATATTATTGAGGGTTTTGACGCATATGGTTTGGTATTAACTTAAATAATGTTTTTATATGTTTTTGTTAATGGTTTGCATATGTGGTTGGTTGTTGGCTGTGGTTTAATAAATGGGTCATGAGTAACCCTAATTATGGTGGTTTATGCATTAGTTTTGGTCTTGGTAAAGGTATGCCCTCAACATGTTTGATAAAATGCTTCGAAGAATATTTTTAATCTATTATTGAATTTTCATTGGAACTCTTACATGGTTTGGTTTGGTAATGGAACTCTAAATGATTTCGGATGTTTTTTCATGGTTTAAATAGTTTAAATAATATAAATGCTTTAAATATTTGGCATGCTCTAAAATGGTTTGGAATATTTCAAAAGGTAAAGGTTTTGGTGGTCATGATTGGTCTATTTTAAAAACCTTGCGAGATACATGGAAATACCTCAAGTGAATGCATAAATATAACTGGTTTAAATAGTTTTGAAAGGTAAATGGATAAATGGTTATGCTTGCGGGGTATGGATTGCCCCAAGTGGATTTAATATGGTAATTAGAAGGGCAGCTGAGGGCCCCTATACGAATATGTGGTTGACTATGGATAGTACTTGCAAGTATGGTTGGTATGATGATACCACTACTAAGTGACCTTGGTTCATAAATGGTAAATGGATTGATTGGAAATAGTTTTAATTGGGCATTAAAGGGGAAGGTATAGCTAAGCCATGGAAGGTGAAGGTGCCAGGGGGACCAAAACTAGAAACTCATATTTGTTGATATGAGGTTGTTCTTGGTGTACCATGTGCATCATGTCATACCTCATATTGGGGGATGTACTAGTCATCCTAACCAAATAATTCCCTAGTAATACAATTAAACATATTAGGGCCCTTTCATCTGGGGAACCTGAACCTATATTTCCCGTAGGTGTCTTAGGACGACAAAGCTACACAACCCATGTAATGGTTTAAAGGCATGCTAAACCCGGTTCCCTTTCCTAACACTATTATATATATGTACGGTTGTATGCATATGGTTGGCTTTACTTGGTTTTATAACTGGCTTTATTTTATCCTTATCATGAGTACATGCTAGTGTTCACCCACTAACTTGTGTACTGGCGGCTGTATACCTACTGTATGTAGGAATCGATCATTCTATTACTCTTGCTTAGTGATCGGATTCAGGATCAACCATTGGATTAAAGTTGTGAACTTTCATAGTTCGGAAGGCATATTTTTTATGTCATGGATTACTTTAGGTATTTTGTCCTTTCTAGACCGGGTTTATTGCTATGTTAGGGGTATGTCCCGACTAGGTACTCTTTGGTTGGTTTAGTGGCTTTGTATGGATAAATGTGGACTTAGGTGTGGTATGGACTGGTTATATTATACACATATATATATACATACATACATTGTAATATTATACTTAGTTTTGGTTTATGTTTTCCGCATTAGTTTGGTTAGTTAATGGGTGGATAAACTTCATTAGGTTGGTATCAATTATAGACTTATCCTAGATTCACCACATGGATAAATACATTATTTTTTTTATATGTTAAGAGTTCAACCGACTTAAGGTAAGTATTTGGTGGTTGGGTTGGGTAACGAGGGTGGTTCCCGATCTCGATTGGACTTGGGATGCCTATTATATCTAGGCCCTAGTTTGGGTCGTGACAAGTTGGTATAGAGGTTTAGGTTTTGGTTTCATGGGTGTCTATAAAGTCATGTTAGGTAGAGTCTTGCTTGTGGGTGTGTCATACACAACACTTATAATCAGGAGGCTATGAGGCATCTAGAAATGTTTCACTTTCTTGGTTATTCTACTTTTGGGATATGGAGTCTAAGGTCTTGTACTCTTCTCTGAATCTTCTTATGTTCATCTTTCTTATTATTCTCTCAACGATCTAACATCCATGGATACTTACCTATTCTACTTGAGAACAACATGGATAGATCTAGTCCAACTCATAGGGCCTCAATTTTCTAAATAATGGGGAGGCCAATGGTATGGTAAGAAAGTGTTGAGTGATTCCTAACTCCTATTCTCTATGCCCGAATCTGTTAGAAGGCAAGTGTTTTCATATTAGTCATGTTTCAAGGGCACCTTGTACCCAATCTCAGGCTAATGAGGCCCAATTTACATCATCCTATCCTTTTTGTAGAGGTTGTAGTTAGTCATACTGTGGTTGTTGCGGGGATGGGAGGAATTGGTGTTTTGGTTGTGATCAATTGGATCATATCTCTCGGGGGTGTTCCATAAGGGTTGTCACTTAAGAAAATAGTGTATTGGGTGCTACTTCTAGCTCTGACATTGGTTTGGATCTTCTTAATGTTCTTACTATCCCTCAGGAGTTCTAAGCATCTATTGATGCCGATATTGGTATGTTGAAAACTCCTTTCTTGGTGGTGTGTATGGCTTACTTAGTTCGGGGTCCCTTTTCTTTTGTGACCCTATTTGTGGTTATGTGTTTTGGCTATGGTCCCAAGGTTGTTTCGTCCTCTTTTCTTTGTCTATTTCTATCTCGGTAGGTGACTCTTCAACTACCAAATGAGTGTTTGGGGGTGTGGTATTTTTTGGTAGTAAAGTAGTTTTTGTGGATTGTTTGACTCAAATATGATGGATTTTGATGCAATTCGAGAATGGTTTTGTTGCACATATGCTTTTTACTATTAGATTACCGGACTTGTTACATTTTATGGTGAGTTAATTATGGAATGGGAAGGTGGTTTCATTCCTTAGCTATTAAGGAAAAGGTTATATTGCATCTTAGAACTCAAAAATTAGTCTCTAAAGGGGTGTCTTTACTATTTCATTCGGGTTAAAGAACCTAACTCAGGAGGTCCTTCTTTGGTTTGTGTTCGGCGGTGAATAAATTTCCTAAAGTCTTCTTGGTGTCCCTCATGGTGTCTTTCTAGTTGGGGGTGGTTTGGGATTGGTCATATTTCGGACACTTGTCCAAGTTTCTATTCCTTTCTTATAGAATAGTTCTGATTGGGTTCAAGGGGTTTAAGGTGAAACTAAGGGATCTTTTAAATAAAGGGTCCATCGATTTTAGTGTTTCTCCGTAGAATGCTTTCATGATTTCATGCATAAGGGGGAATGATTTCCCTGGTAAAAAATATGTTGTCAGTTGGGGGACAAACAAATTTAGGGTGTCCTTCTAGTGGGGGAGGCCCTTATATGTATATTCCCTTTTATATGGGGTACTTTTGTAGTAGTACATGGTGGTTCGTAGGTCCTAGGCATGAATCTAGATGCTTGATCTTGGTAAAGGGAGTATGTAAGCTCGAGGATAGCAATGCAGAAATTATGGGGATGAATTTATAAGTTGGATGAGGTTGATGATTTGAGGAATACAATAGTGGAAAGGTTGTTACTTAGGTCAAGAATTCAAGTTGAATAAATGGATATGGATTGGGGGTCTAGTCATTCGATGGATTAGACTATGGAGTTTGCCTGTATCTTTTTCTCTGTACTTGTAACTTATTGTTGGCATGAAATTGATTTTTAAAGTTGTGTTTTTGAAAAATGTTTTTTTGCATAATATAGGGATTTGGCATGATTACTCATTAAACTAATTTTCTATGGACTATGATGCATTATTCATGCTTTATTAATGTTTATAAACATTGTGGGATGCACAGGAATGGTAAATCAATTTTAGAGTATTATAGATTCCCAGTTACTTGGATTTGGTTTTGGAAATATTATATCCCCTCAAATTATTTATGAAATTGCCCTTGAATATACTTTTGTCATATGGTTTGACTATTGTTAAATCTTTTCATAATATAAATGGTTAAGGGGGAACATGGATTGATTTTGGTTAGATTCAAATTATTTTTGAAAGGCCTTGGCTCCCACAATTTTATTTTAAATGGTTTTGTTCTAATTGGAAACATTGGAGTCAATTTGGTTTATTTGTTTTTGTGTTTATATGTTGGGATCTGGGTAACATTTGGATGAATAAGGTTTTGGGTATAGGAAAACCAAGTGTCTTTAGTGTACGGCCTTGGTGATACCCATCAGGGTGGACTATTGTTTTTGTAGGTGTAATGGGGTGATGATTGATGGTTAGTCTTAAATTACTTCTAGCGGTTGACTTCAAGGAAATGTAGGGTTGCATATTCTAGTAATACTCTACTATCACGGTTAGGAGACTACACTACTAGTGTCGTGTATATTATTATAGCGCGTATGCTTAAGGTTTGCATTTTACATTCGCCTTGTTCTTGGGATATGAGTTTTGACTCTATATTGCACTACCTATGGTATATTTGGGTGTTTCTTTTGGTGTCTATTTTAAAAGAATCCTTTGTGGTATGGTTTGGTCAAGGTGTTTCTTCATTTATTGTCTAGGTAGTTGATATGAAGTACTTCGTACCTATAGTTTTATGTCTTCTTTTGGGATATATTTGTCTTACGTTGGGTGAAATGGGAAATTCTTCTACTTTGGTACCAAAATGACTCTTCTTATGATTTGGATGCTACTGGCTTAGGAGCATAGTGATGTGTTGAACCAAAGGAATGTAGGAGTCCCTCAATGGGGAAAAGTCTCGGGTGACTACTAGCGTTAAAGTTTTGGAAGATGAGGTAAGGTTGTTGCCATGAGAAATGGTTAGGAAAGGAATAGGTGGTGGAAATCTTTTTGAAAATGATATAGGGTGCTATATCTTTGGTTAGATAGATCATACCACAGACATATGAGCGGTAGGCTTAGATATTGTGATTGGTAGATATACCCACAGTTGTATTGGGTACTTAAGAGGGTTGGTAAGGCATGATTTTTATAAATTGCCTTCATGGAATGGTGGTTATATGGTTTTGGTTTTGAGTCTTCAATCATAGGTTGGGGATTTTGGTTATAATGGTGGGATGCGGGTTTGTTCATGTCCTTTCCTTATGGTTTCCATATTACAATAATGATGAAAGCATAGTAGTGTTTTGGGATTGATGTAAGGAGTAGAGACTGGTGGCCTAAGTTAACTCTTCTTATCTTTGGTTAGGCTTAAACATGGGATTAGTGGTGTATAATTCGACTCAAGCTCTTATAGTGATGTGTCTCAATAAATTATAAATTGAATTAGACTTGTTTTCTAACATGAATCCATTCATCCGGTACTATATGTGTTTGTCTTGGGGTAAGTGTAGATGGTTCTTGGTTGGTTGGTTCCTTTGGTTGGTATTGATATCTCCGATTCTTTGTTCATTAGGGTGGTCCCGATGAGGATCTTGGATTGTTAAGTTTGCCAGTTGCAAACGAAAGGTACGGCTTCAGTAAAGGTTCTATGGTGGAACAATAAGTCTGAAAAGCCGTATGAGATGCGGAAGGGGACATGGAGTCCAAGGATCCGCATGGGTTCTTTTTTCCAGTAATTCATGCATTGGATATGTGTTCTTTAACCCATCTTTGTTTTCTAATTTGGATAAAAGTGAGGAATGGTTCCACTCATATCTTTGTTTTCAAACTTAGTTAGAGGTAAAAATGGAGGTGTTGGGATTTAAATCGCACTTGGGTTATGTGATGGTTTCTATATCATGGTTTGTGTTCTTGCTATCTGTTTTTGTTGGAGGAAAGTTTGATGTGTGCTAAGGTGTTATCTCATGCTTATCCTTACCCTCACCCATCATTTGAGGACGAATGATCCTAGTAGGGGAGAATGAAACATCCCAAGTCTTAGACAATTGCAAAATTCCTTTACAATTTGAACTCATAGACTTGGTATGACTCAAGGAAGTCACTCGTACCCTTGTATACAATTCATAGGAAGCCTTGAAGGTTCACTCATACACTACGAAGTATGTTGAGCATGTCTACTGCCTAAGATATGACTCAACTATTTAATAGTCACATGGAAACATACGAGTAATTCAAAGTAAGTCGTATAGAGCATATTTGAGTGGTCTTGGGTAATCTGTCGAAGGTACGATTGATAGGGTACAATTAGTGTGTCACTCATACACTTGGATATGAGTTAAGGGAGTTGGAGTCGTATAGAAACTAGTAAATAAGGTTTGGCTTAGTCTTGGGTATAAGTTAGGGTACCACTCATACCCTAGGATACAGATGGTAAGGTGGAGTCGTACCCCTGGACGCGAGTTTTTTTAATTATAAGTCAAGGTTAGCTTGGACATTTCCTAGTCCTAAACCCTTATGTACTCACATTATATAACCCTATATGGCCTTCCATAACACTTGTTAGATCATTAAAATACTTAAAATACTCTCTCAAATTCACTCTTGAAAGATTGAGTATTTCTCAAGTGTTTTTCAAAGTGTTCAAAGGTCAAGATTTTTTCTGTGAATCTTCATATAAATGGCATGTACTCCTTCCCTAATTGTTATTTCAAACAAAAGTCATGTTTATTGTGTTTTAAACGTTGGTTTATGAACGATGAATGGTGGATTTCAAATTATTATTGAAGGTCTTGATGCATATGGTTTGGTATTAGCTTAAACTATGTTTTTACATATTTTTGGCAATGATTTGCATATTTGGTTGGTTTTGGTTGTGGTTTAACAAATGGATCTTGAGTAACCCTAATTACGGTGGCTTATGCATTGACTTTGGTATTGGTAAAGGTATGCCCTCAACATGTTTGATAAAATTCTTCAAAGAATGTTTTTACTCTATTATTGAATTTTCATTAGAACTTATGCATGGTTTGGTTTGGTAATGGAACTCTAAATGGTTTCGAATGGTTTTGTATGTTTTAAGTGATATAAATTCTTTAAATGTTTGGCATGGTGTAAAATAGTTTTGAATGGTTTAAAAGGTAAAGGTTTTGGTAGTGATGATTGGTGTATTTTGAAAACCTTGCGGGATACATGGAAATCCCTCAAGTGAATGCATAAATCGAATTGGTTTAAATGGTTTAGAAAGGTAAATGGCTAAATGGTTATGGTTGTGGGTTACGGATTCCCCTAAGTGGATTTAATATGGTAACTGGAAGGGCACCTGAGGTTTCCCTGTACCTACATGTGGTTGGTTATGGATAGTACTTGCAAGTATGGTTGGTATGATCATACCACTACTAGATGGCCTTGGTTCAATAATGGTAAGTTGATTTCTAGGAAATAGTTTTAATTGGGCATTAAAGGGGGAGCTGTAGCTAAACTGTGGAAGGTAGAGGTCCTGCGGAGACCAAATCTTAAAACTCATATTTTCCTATATGAGGTTGGTCTTGGTGGACCGTATGCATGATGTCACACCGTATATTGAGGGATGTACTAGTCATCCCAATAGGGTACTCCCCTGGTCGTGCTGCTATACATACTAGGGCCTTTTCAGCTGGGGGAACTGAACCCATATTGCCCCTAGGTGTCTTAGGACGGCAAAGCTACACATCCCAGGTTATGGTTTTGAAGGCATGGTAAACCCGATTCCCTTTCCTGACATTATTATTTATATATATATATGGTTGTATGTTTATGGTTGATTTTACTTGGTTTTATAACTGGAATTATTTTATCCTTATCTTGAGTACATGCTAGTGTTCACCCACTAACCTGTCCACTGGAGGCTGTATACCCACGCTATGTAGGAGCCAACCATTCTATACATCTTACTTAGCAATCGAATTTGAGATCAGCCATTGGATTGAAGTAGTGAACTTCCATAGTTTCGAAGGCATCTATTTCATGTAATAGATTACTTTATGTATTTTGTCTTTGGTAGACCTGGTTTATGGCTATGTCGGAGGCATATCCCGACAAGGTTTGCTTTGATTGGTGTAGAGGCTTTGTATGGACAATTGTGGACTTGTTTATGGTATGGACTAGTTATGTCATAAATTTTTATATATATATATACTTACATTGTATTATTATACTTGGTTTTGGTTTATGGTTTCTGCATTGGTTTGGTTGGTCATTGGGTCGATAGAATTGGTTTGGTTAGACTCGGTTATAGACTTATTCCAGAGTCACCACATGGATAAATACGCTATCTTGTTATGTGTTTGGAATTCAATCAAATCAAGGTAAGTATTTAGTTGTTGGGTTGGGTAACGGGGGCAGTCCTCGATCTCGGTTGGACTTAGGATTCCCATTATGTCTAAGCCCTGGTTTGGGTCATGACATATTTAGTGCTCACAATAGATACCAGATTATGGGTTAGCTTTGGGTCACTTGTGGCCTTAAGCAACGTGTTATGACTGGGGGGTAGTCTCTGGTCGTGACAAAACTTAGTATCAGAGACTAAGGTTTTAAAGTATCCTAGGGTGTATGAAAGTCGTGTAGAGTAGAGTCTTGTGCATGGGTGTGAAACGAGCTACACTTATGGGCAAGAGGCTACGAGGCATTTTAGTAAAGTTTTCCTTCTTCCAGTATTCATGTCGTGAAAAATAGCATGAGCTCTATTGAATTCCTTTTTTAAGTCATCCTTCATCTATTTACAAAAAATTCCTCTTAGAGAACAGGGATCATCTCGCACCATCACCTATTTAGGAAGACCATCTAAATGAACATGTTTCTCATGTTGAATTTAGAACCGCTTTCACCATTTTGGCCCAGACTGTGGCTGCTCAAAACATCTACTAGGTTGTTTCCCCAGCCAATCCACTAGTTAGCATAAAATCTACTAGGATTCAAGACTCTGCTTGGATGGATCCTCTATTATTTTCAAGATCTATGTTTGAGAAGGTTCTAGATGAGTTTCTGAATAGTGTGTAGAAAGTGACAGATACCCTGGGTGTTACTGTTAGTAAGCGTACTGACTTAGCTGGTTACCAGTTGCATAGAGTGGCTCATACTTGGTTCAAGTAGTGGAAAGAGGGTAGAGATGTTTAGGTAGGACCTATAGAGTGGGAGGAGTTTTCTACGACCTTGTTAGACAAGTTTTCCCACTTGAGTTAAGGGAGGCCAAAGTGCAGGAGTTTATAAATTTAAAGTAGGGAAAATATAGTGTGAGGAAGTACTCAATTGTGTTTGCCCAGTTGGCGAGTATGGTCTGATTTTAGTTGCTGATTCTAGGGTAAAATGAGTAAGTTTGTGTCTAGTGTATCAAATGATATAGTCTAGGAGTGTAGAATGGCTATGTTGATTAAGGAGATAGAGTATTCTACGTTAATGGTTCATGCTCAGCAGATTGAGGAGGAAAAGTGCTAAGAGAAGAAAAGGAAGAATAAGAGGGCCAAAATTGGTATCTTCAACTTCTCACAGCAAAGTTTCGATGGTGGGAATCATTCTTAATTCTATCTAAAATTTTTAGCTCTAGCCGCATCTTCATCCAGTGTGCTAATGACTAATTTTGAACAGGACAATTGGGATAGAGTGGCAAACTTGAAGTCCTAGGATAACATGAATAGTGGTCACACCAACCCGCTTTATAGGAGATATGGTAAGATTCATATAGGAAAGTGTAGGGAAGGAAGTTATGTGTGTTTTGGATGTGTCAAGCCAGGCCACATGATCAAGGACTTCCCAGTGGTTGCCTAGAAGGGAAAGGATTTTCGTCAGCAAGGTCAGTCCAATTTTTTAACAGCTCCAAAAGGTCACTTGACTCAGCTGGATCCACCTCCAATGCCACCAGTGAAAAGCGTCAAAAATTACTTTATGCTCTCCAGACTCGACAAGACCAAGAAAGTTCCCCTAATGTAATTACTGATACGTTACAAGTCTTTCACCTTCAAATTTATGCATTGTTAGACCCTGGAGCTTTACTTTCTTTTGTGACACCTTATTAACTGTAGACTTCAATGTGAGTCCTAATAAATTAGTATAGCGCTTCTCAGTGTTTATCCCAGTGGGTAGTTCTATTTTAGCTAGATGGGTATATAGAAATTGCCCGATCACAGTGTCTCAAAAATTACCTCAATTGATCTTGTGGAGATAGAAATTAATGACTTTGATGTCATTATCTACATGGATTGGATCCTCTCGTGCTATGCCTCAGTCGATTGTAGAAATAGAATAGTACAATTCTAGTTTCCTAATGAGCCCGTTATTAATTGGAAGGGTAGTACGTCAGTGCCTATTGATCGATTGTCACTTATATTAAGAAAAGAAAGATGATATCCAAGGGTTGTATTTACCATCTCATTTGATTCAAGGACTCAAATTCTAAAACTCTAAGTCTTGAATCAGTTCCAGTCATGAATGAGTTTGCATAGATGTTCCCTAAATATTTTCATGGAGTTCTTCCCAAAATAAAAATTAACAACGGAATAGATCTCCTTCCAGAAACCCGACCTATCTTAATTCCACCTTACAAAATAGTTCCAATCAAGCTTAAAGAATTAAAGGAACAACAGAAAGACCTCTTAGTTAAGGGCTTCATCAGGCCTAGTGTTTCCTCGTGAGGTACTCCAGTTCTCTTCGTGTGCAAGAAAGATAGTTCCCTCAGAATATGCATTGACTTCTGTCAGTTAAACAAAGTCATAATAAAAAATAAATATCCTCTCCCCAAGATTGATGACTTGTTCAACCAATTTCAGGTGCGACCTATTTCTCTAAGATATACCTTAGATCCGACTATAAATAACCTAGAGTTAGAGAATGTACATTTTGAAGATAGCCTTCAGAACACAGTATTGTCACTTCAAATGACTAGTTGTATCTTTTGGACTAACAAATGCTCCTGCAGATTTTATGGACTTGATGAACAAGGTGTTCAAGCATTACTTGGACATGTTTGTCATAGTCTTCATAGATAGCATCCTCTTCTATTCTTGTAGTGAATGTGATCATGCAGACCATTTGAGGATTGTATTACAGACCCCTAAGGATCACCAGTTATTCACCAAGTTCAATAATTGTGAATTCTAGTCAGATCAACATCTTTCTTTGGTCACATCATTTTTGGTAATGACGTTTAAGTTTATCCTCAAAAAACCTAAGTAGTGAAAAAATATCCTAGAACCATCTCTCTATGAGATATTAGGAGTTTCTTGGGTTTAGCTTGTTACTACAGATGCTTTGTTGAAGGATTTTCTTCTATTGCTTCCCCCATGCCTTGACTAACCTAAAATAAAGTCAAATTTCTGATTTTAAGAAATGAGTCAGTTACAGTTATAATTTTATCACTACATTCATATTATCATTTTCATAATGAGAACTCGCCAATATTATGTCATGCTAAATACATCAGTTTACATTTTCAGGATTTATTTAGATTTTGCATGCATTGTTATTTTCAAAAATACCACGAATTGAGCATATCCGTTATCAGTTCATTTGCCAACTTATGTTTAGTGTCTTTCAGTTAGGAGTAGGATTTATTTCCTTGCGAACCTAGGGATGAAGGCTCATCTACCAGTAGAGTACTGAGACCTTTAGTAGAAGTCCCTAAGTTCCAAAACTATGTAGCCAGTGTACATTATGAGATGTCACCGGCCAGTTTAGGACTAACACTCACTTAGGGGTCACCCGCCAGTTTAGGATGGACACCCTAGTCCTTGGGGACATCATCTTTGTCAGATCCACATCGTCAGCCATGTGTTGGCACCCTTGGCAAGGTACTAGCACCCTTCCAACTGGGTTACCGGTTGGACCCCGATTAGCTCAGATTAGGGCATGTCAGTTACATGATAGATCCTATAGTTTCTGGTGGTACTCAGATTATATTAGTTTAGGTTTACATGACCAAGTGTTCAGTTTATCAGCTATTCAGACAGTCAGTTTTACTAATTATTTTAGTACATGCTTTATTTGGTCTTGCAATTGTTTTACATATTCATGGATTCATGCTCAGTATCTACATGCTATTTAGTTATTCCTTATCTCACATACCATTATATTCAAAGTACTGACAGCATACTCTATTTTTTGCTATATTAATTTTACAATATAGGTTCAGACGCATAGTTCCCCAATTGCCCATAGTTAGTTCCATATCACTTAACAGCAGTTGTGATGAGTCATCCACCGAGGACAAGTTATTTGTAGTTATTTTAAGTATTTTCTTTATTTCAGTTAGTTAGAGTTAGTTGAGGGTTTGTCACATCAACTCCTTATGTTTTAGAGGCTTTAAGATAGTCAGACTTTTTTTCAATTTTATAAGAAGTTCAGACATGTTAGGTATTGTTTTTGTATTACACCTTGACAAAATTTTTATTAGTTTAGCTTCTACATATGATGATTAAATATTTCTTCATTCAATGCTTAGAACAGACACCAGATTTTGGGTTAGCTTGGGGTCACTTGTGACCTCAAAAACTACGTTATGACTAGGGGGTAGTCTCGGATCGTGACACTAACCTCACTAATAGCAAAAGAAAGCAACCAACTTTACCTCACTAAAAAGAAGAAAATATCCCAATAGAGTTATCTATCTAAGCCACCGAATGAGCATTGAGAAAAAGGGAGACTAAAAAGATAATGATAGTTTGGTGTCAACAAAAATAATAATGATAGCAACAACAACCTAAGAAGCATGGGGAACCAAAAATTGAAAAAATAACAATACAAATCTAAGGTCATAATAAGGCCATAATGCCAAAGAAAGGAACTTTAACCCAATTGCCACACCCAAATGAAATATAAAGTTGGTCCTCTCAATCCAGTGCTAATAAAATCATCTATGGGATTACTCATCACCTATGCAGAAATCTACACAAGCCATAAAACAACCAACATAGTAATATCAAGGCATATAGTCATCGTTGAGTGTGAAAACCCTAACACAACTCAAATAGATAGTAAAAGATAGTAAGCGAAATTTCACCTATATCAATGGATTCCAGAGTCTTAGTCCTGACATGCTCGAAGGAGTACAAATATAAGTGTGTCCAAAATTGAAATAAGAGTGTAAATAACCAACTAAAACACCAAGTGTACTACCTCTAACTGAAGGTTCCAAGACTAATACTGATTTATCTTCATTAAATGATTAACAATTCATGTCGAGGACACTATCTAGACTAGTGACCAATCCCTTTGTAGTAATTGAAAACCCTTAAAGCTCTAACCTAGCGAGAAACACAAGTCGTCTGTAAGACCCTGTAAAAGTCCTAGTCTAATTCAGTCCTATATAGCTTTAAAAAGGAGGTCTGAGACATAGAAATTTCAGCTAAGTGTTTATACTTAGAATTATTTTTTTAGCCTTCATAATTCAATGATATTATTTTTATCTTGATGACCTTAGAATGTCAATTTTTAAGTTGATTCATGATCAAAGATGTCAATAGGTGTTCTCAGATGAGTTTCAGATTTTTCGAAAGTTGTTTGAGGTATGTTTGGATGACCAAAATAGTGAGTCAATGAGATCTCACCGTGACACATCAATGATCACATCACAAAAATAGTGAACCAACGGGAACTGAACGTGCTGCGTCGCCTATCGCGTCGACACCAATAACATGGTGTGTCGGTTTGCGCATCATTGGGCATATTTTTCTATAATTAAGTCCACATATGTAGGGGTGTTTAAGTCAATTTTTCCACTTTATTCAGCCCTAAAATACAAAATTAAGCTATCCCAAGGGCAAAATCACTCACTCTCTCTCAAATCCTCTCAAGAACAAAATCCTATGTCATTCAATTTCAAGTCCAAGCTTCAAGAACACACCAACGATTTTCACCAATTTAATTACCAACGTATGTTAGGTGTTCATCTTAGGTTTCCTTCCACCCTTGGTGTTCAAGAGCCCTTTTTAAACTACAAGTTTATTGATTTCATGATTTACATGTTTGAATTGGATTGTGTTCATGTATGTATTGATGTTTGGTTATCAAATCAAGATTCATTATAAGTTTCAAGTGAATTAATTAGCATGTATGTAGAATTATATGATTCTCATGTTAAATCCTAGAATCGCAAGATAAATTTTGTAGTCATGATGTTTATATTTTGATGAATTCCATGTGCATTAATTATGTTCCTCAAGTGTTTGATAGAATGCTTATGTAAATTGAGTAGTGAATTAATGACATGTTATCATGTGGTCCCATTCATATACAAATTCATGCCTCTCAAGTGTTTGACAAAATGTCTAAATGAATACATGGTGAATAAGTAATTAATGTAATGCTTTCAAGATTTTGCCATGTTTTACTATTGATACTATCGAGTCCTGGGGGTATTCAATACCCGAATATCTAGTTGTTTACCTAGAATTAAAGTATCTATAGAAAAATCTCAGTAATGTCATGAACAGTAGTACTGAGGCAGTTATAGAACTCAGTAAACTTGGCCCAGTTCAGTCAGTCGACACGATCAGTAATAGTTCAGTCAAGCGTAGTACAGTCTAGTGATCAATTCAGTGTCTATTCAGTTGGGAGTAGGATCAATACCGAGTAAACCTAGGAATGGTGGATCACTTACCTCTTAAGGGTACGATTTTTAGTAGCAGCCCCTTAGTTATAGAACTACATAGCCAACATAGGTTAAGTATATCAACCTTCCAGTCGAGGGTTGATAAATTGTTCACCTGCCAGCGAGGGTAACATATATCTCACCTGTCAGATAAGGGTAATTCTTTAGTGGATCCATATAGCCATTGTTAGTGACTACGACACGGTGCTAACACCCTTCCAACTGGGGTCACAGGTTGGAACCCAACTAAGTTTATAACCGGGGTATGACGGTTAGATGAACACTCCCACAGTTTCAGTTTTACACTCAGTATAGAACTCAGTTCAGTTCTACATAATTAGGACTATCAGAAACAATCACCCAATTATGAATAATATAGTTATCACTAACTAAGATATCAGCCACTCAGTCAGTAGAACTCAGTATGTACTTTCAGTATGATCTCAAATACAGTATATATATATATGTATATGCACGGTCTTTCATAATCAGCATTTACAATAGTTTCAGTTATTCATGTACTCTCATTTAGTTATTTAATGATGTTCATTCAGTCAGTTATCATCTCATACATATAAACCCATGTATATTAGCCTACCTCACTTATCATACTAGTACATTCAAAATACTGACGCATACATTTTCTTTTATGCTACGATGTCTCATATCATAGGTTCAGATACACGAGCTCCTGACCATACTTAGCAGCTCAGGTTATCAAATGCAGTTATAGCGGTGAGTCCTCATATTTTGAGGATAGAGTTATTATTTCAGCATTCCCATAGTTCAGTATGTTCAGTAGTCAGAGTTAGTTGGGGACTTGTCCCATCAACTCCCTATTCAGACAGTTAGAGGCTTTTAGACTAGACTATTTTAGATAGATATTCAGTTTTTTTGCAGTATTACTATCTGTATTTAGTATTATTTTTAATATTTTGAGAACCTTACGACATTTCAGTTATGTTTCTGCATATGTTATTATTATTTTTACTCTGTGCTCATAGCAGGTACCAGTCATGGGTTAACTTGTGGTCCTTTGAGATTGTTAGCACTGTATGGTGTCCAGTTGTAGACTTGGAGTGTTACAAACTTGTTATTATTGGATAAGGTTCAAAAAAGTCTTGGGGAGTCTAAAAGCCACATCAAGTAGAGTCTTGCGCATGGGTATATAGCGCACCACACTTATGGACAAGTGGATATGAGGTATTTTAGGAAAAGTTCCCTTCTTTCAATATTTATGTTATGTGAGACAGAATGAGCTCAAGTTAAAATCTCTATCTAATCAATGTTTCCCTTCTGTTTACAGATTATTCCACCTAAAAAACTAACAGAAGAAGAACTAGCAACCAGCCAGCACCTTGCACCATTCAAGCAGATCCCCTGGATGAGCATGTTTCTCATACAGAATTTAGAGCAGCTTTCACCACTCTAGCCCATTCTGTGATAGCCTAGATTAAATGCTCAGCTTCTTTACAGGACAACCCAGTGACTAATATACTACAGTTAGAATTTAGGACTTCACCCGAATGAACCCTTCTCAATTCTCAGGGTGTAAGTCTTAAGAGGACCCACAAAAATTCTTTGACATGGTGTAGAAGGTCACAGATATTATGGGGGTAACCGCTAGTAAGAGTGTTGAGTTAGCTGCATATCAGTTGTAGGATGTAGCTTATACATAGTTTAAGCAATGAAAGATTGATAATGCCGTAGATGTTGGCCCTATAGAATGGATAGAGTTTGCTACTTCCTTTCTAGATAGTTCTTCCCATTGTATTTAAGGAAAGCTAAGGTGTTAGAATTCATTAACTTGAAGTAGGGCAGGATGACAGTGAAGGAGTATTCCCTCAAGTTTACTCAGTTAGCCAGATAGGCTCCTTTTGTGGAAGCTAATAGCAGATTTAAGATGAGTAAGTTTCTGTCTGGGGTATATCATTGTAAGACCCCGCAAAATTCCTAAGTTTAATTCAGTCCTTTAAGCAGGTCAAGGGGTCCTAGACTTAGAAAATTCTTGCTAATTTTCCAGACTTGGTTTATTTTTGGTCTTCAAAAGTTGGAAATCCCATTTTGTGACCTTAATGTCCTTTAATGGTCGATATCTTGCTAATTCATGATCAGGGGGGGCAATAGGTATTCATGAACAAGTGTTGAATTTTTTGGACCTCGTTTAGACTATGTTTGGTGTCCAAAAATCGTGGACCAACGCGATATTGGCATGCCGCGTCACCTATTGCGTTGCTTAACATTGTTGCAGGTCGCAAGAGTCAAAACTACTTAGGCTTACCGCGATCATGGCACGACATGTCGAGTATCACATCGATGCCATCGACGAGACATGTCGCCAATTGCATTGATGCCCAGTTTTTAGTCATTTAATGCCCATATCTTTAAGGACAAAAGGGTTAATTTCCTACCCCTATAAAAGCCTATAACACAAGATTCAGCTTGGTTGTCACCAAAATATAGTCCTTTCTCTTAAATTCCCTCAAGAATAGGTCTAGGGTTTTCAATTGAAGGTTCTAATCTAGAAGATTCCACCATTAATCTTCAACAAACTTCCATCTAAGGTATGTAAAGCTTTGATTCATGGGTTCCTTTCACCTATGAAGCTCAAGAAACCCTTTCAAAAATATAAATTTTGAATTCCATGCTATGAATTGAATCATATCCATGTTTATGTTGTTGTATGATTACCAAGTTGAAATCTTTAATACATATAATGAAGTTATGTTAGCATGTGGTTGGAATTCTTGTATTTGAGGTAAATAATGTTGCCATGATGTATTATTTTAATGTTCCTGCCTAAGCCTCAAGTTATGCATGCAAGGTTGTTGCTAAAATGCCTAAGAGAATAAGAATTATGCTTTATGACTAAATTGTGACCAAATTAATGAATCCATGTTTTACCCTTATGTTCACAATGACCTCCATGTCATTGTTATGCATTGTAATAGTTTGATGGAATGCTCATGAGATTATACTTATGAAATTATGACATGTTTATATGTATTCCTATTTATGTGTAAGCTTATGATATACAAATACTCCATGAAAATATCCAACATTTGTACTATGAATTGTTGACTATGGTCATGTGTTCAAGAAGCGTTATGTCTTGTCAATTTCATGCTATCAAGTCCTGGGGGTACTTGTACATGATAATTTAGCTATGTACCTAGAGCTAGTGTCACTTTTCAAGATGCTCTCAGTCAAGCCATGATCAGTACGATTCAGTTAGTCACATGACTCAAGAAAACTTAGTAAATTCAGTAGCAGTCCAGTCCCACTTAGTAATCTCAGTAATCTTAGTAAACTTAGATAGTTAACAAAATTTAGTTGTATTCCTTTAGTCCATGAAACTCAGTGAAATCAATCCAGTTCAGTCAGTAACACGATCAGTAAAAGCACAGTCAAGCCTAGTATGAACTAGGAAATTAATTCAGCGTCTATTCCGTTGGGAGTAGAATTCAACACCGAGTAAACCCAGGGATGAGGGCTCACCTATCAGCCAGTAAAGGGTAAGATCCTTAGAAGAAATTGTTGCATTCCAAAACTATGTAGCCATTGCAGGTTGAGATATACCCCTATGAATATCGGGATTATACATCTCATTGGAGTTTTTCCTACTAGGAGGGGTTAACGGAAGAGCTCCCTGTGAAAGAGGGTTAACTCATAGCTTGTCTTTATCCGTGGCACAAAACTAATACCCTTTCTGCTGGGTTTACAGGTTGAGCCCCCACCAGTTTACATATGGGGCATGTCAATTAGATGATTACATCCTACAGTCTCAGTCATAGTCTTAATAAAAGGACTCAGATAGTTCTTCAGATTGAGGACTGTCAGATACAGTCACTTAGTTCTATTCAGAACTCATCTAGTTCCATCAGAATTAGGACTGTCAGACACAGTCACTCAGTTATAGTATATATCAGTATTCAGACTCAGTAGTCAGTATTATCATGATCTCTTTTACAATTACGTATTCATGCATATATTCTGACGTTTATGTTATTCAGTCAGTTAGTATTGTTCATACATATGAACCCCAAGAATTCAAACTACCTTACTTTTCATACCATTACATTCAGACGTACTGACACATACTTTTCTTCTGCGTTATGGTGTTTATACCATAGGTTCGGATGCTCACATTCTCGATCACACTTTGCTTCAGATTCAGCCAGCAGTAGTAGATTTGTAATTAGTTCTTATCATTTGAGGATAGCATGATTATTTCATTATTTCAATTTTAGTAGATGGAGTTAGTTGGGGACATTTCCCATTAACTCCACAGTTTTTAGCTAGTTTAGAGGCTTTCAGACTAACATGTTCAGATAGTTTATTTCAGTTTGGTATTGATATACCTTATTTCCAAATGTTATGTTTCATTAGACATTTCAACCTTATTGCCTTTTAGCCCGTTTATTCCATATTTATACAGTATATTATGCAGTGCTTAGCTATAGATATCAGTAATGGGTTAACTTATGGTCCTTCGGGATCGATAGCATCGTGTAGCATTTCGGGTATCAGATTTGAGGCGTTGCACCAATAGTGTGGTCAAGGACTGTAGGATTACAATACTGATCAAGGATATTGACTTGGCTAGATTGATGGTCCATCCTCAACAAATAGAGGAGCATAAGACTAAGGAGAAAAAGAGGGAGAACAAGAAGGATAGAATAGGTAGCTTCAACTTTACTCATCTAAGTTAGAGGGTGGTAATTGTCCTCAGTTCTGCTCAAAATCTTTAGTTCCAGCTCCATTCTCAGCCAGTGCTCCAGTCCTTAAGTTTAAAAATAATAATAAGGATAGGGCACCAGACTCTAAATCTCAGGGTAGTTTTAGCAGTGCTCGAACAAATCCTCTTTTCCAGAAGTATGTCAAAAATCATCAGGGTGTCTACAGGGCTAGCAGTGATATATGTTTCGAGTGTGGCAAGCTAGGTCATAAAATAAGAGATTGTCCCCAAGAAGGTTTAGAGGGTTGGCATAATCGTCTCCCAGCTCAGTCTGGTCGCCTATCTCAGCAGGGTGTTGCTTTCACTGCCACCAGTAGTCAACTCCCAAATAGGGTTTATGTACTTCAGTACCAACAGGATCAGAAAAGTTTTCCTAATGTGGTCACTATTACGTTACAAGTTTAACATTTACATGTTTATACTTTGCTAGATCTAGTAGCCTGTATGTCCTTTGTAACTTCTTATATAGTTGTTAACTTTAGAGTCAGTATCGAAATCCTAGTAAAGACCTTCTCAGTCTCTACCCTTAGTTGGTAAGTCTATCATAGCCTACCAGGTATACAGGAACTGTTCGATTATGGTATCTCCAAAAGTTAGTTGAGCAAACTTAGTAGAGTTAGAGATGACCTATTTTGATGTCATTCTCAGCATGGGTTGGCTTCGTTTATGGGATACTTCAGTTGATTGTAGAAATAGAGTTGTTTATTTTCAGTTCCTGAATGAATCTATCCTAGAATGAAGGGGTAGTACTTTAGCACTTGGGGGTCATCTTATTTCCTACCTTAGAGCGAGAAAAATGATATCCAAGAGGTATGTCTACCATCTTGTTTCAATTATAGACTCTAGTTTTGAGACCCCTAACCTTAAGTTAATTTTAGTAGCATGTGTATTTCTAGACATCTTTCTTAAAGATCTTCCCGGAGTTCCTCCCGAAAGGGAAATTGACTTCGAAAAAGACTTTCTTCCAGATACTCAGCCCATCTCTATTCTGCCATACAAAATAGCTCCAGTAGAACTTAAAGAATTAAAAGAGCAGTTGGAGGATCTCCTTGATAAGGGATTCATTAGAACCAATGTCTCCCCGTAGAGCGTACCTGTTCTATTCGTGCGTAAGAAAGATGGTTCTCTCAAAATATGTAATGACTACCATCACAAAGTCACAGTCAAGATCAAGTATTCACTTCTCAGAATAGATGACTTGTTTGACCAACTTCAGGCTGCCAGTTACTTTTCTAAGATTGACCTCAGATCAGGCTATTATCAACTCAATGTCAGAGAATGTGACATTCCCAAAACAACTTTCAGAAATCGGTATGGTCACTTTAAATTTCTAGTCATGTTATTTGGTCATACCAATGCCGCAACATCTTTCATAGACTTGATGAATAGAGTGTTCAAGCAGTACTTGGATATGTTCGTCATAGTCTTCATTGATGACATTCTTGTCTACTCCTGCAATAAATATGATCATGCAGACTACCTAAAAATATTATTACAGACCCCCCAAAGCCCATCATTTAATCTCTAAATTCAGTAAATGTGAATTTTGGCTAAGTTCAGTTTCTTTCCTTGGTCATATAGTTTCTAGTAATGGCATTAGGGTTGATTCTCAAAAGACCAAAGAAGTGAAAAGCTGGACCAAACCTATCTCTCCATCAGATATCAGGAGTTTCTTGGGTTTGGCTGGCTATTACCAATGGTTTGTTGAAGGATTTTCACCTATTGCATCCCCCATGTCCAGATTGACTTAGAAGAAAGTCAAGTTCTAGAAGCCAGATTCTTATGAAAAGAGTTTTCAGGAGATAATGACTCGACTCACTACAAACCCAGTTTTGACTTTACTAGATGGTTCAGATGGGTTTGTTGTGTATTATGACGCTTCCAGAGTTGGTTTGGGTATGTTTTGATGCAAAGAAGTAAGGTTAAAGCCTATGCCTCTAGAAAACTTAATCCCTATGAAAAGAATTAACCTATCCATGATCTTGAGTTAGAAACTATTGTGTTTTCCTTAAATAATTAGAGGTACTATTTGTATGGGGTTGATGTTGATGTGTTCATAGACCATAAAAGTTTGTAGTATGTGTTTTCTCAGAAAGACTTAAACTTGCATCGAGAAGGTGGTTAGAATTGTTGAAAGACTATGACATAAGTGTTCTTTATCATCCGAGCAAGTCCAATTTTATGGTTGATGCTCTCAGTAGATTATCCATGGGTAGTGTTTCCTACGTTGAGGATGGTAAGAAGAAGTTAGTTCAGGAAGTTTATCAGCTTGCTAGATTGGGTATTCATTTGGTTGATTCAGCTGAGAGTAGTGTTTAGGTGCAGAATAGTTCGGAATCACCTTTGGTTTCTAAAGTAAAAGAAAAGTAAGACAGAGATCCCAGTTAAGTTAAGCTAAAAGAGTCAGTCAGAGATCAAAAAGTAGAGGTTTTATCCCAAGAGGGAGATGGTGTATTACATTGCTAGGGTATACTATGTGTGCCATGTGTGGATAGCATGAGGCATCAGATTTTTACAGAAGTGCATGGTGCACGTTACTCAATTTACCCATGGCCACTAAGATGTACCACAATTTTTGGGAAGTCTATTGGTGGAGTGGAATAGTAAGAGACATTGTAGAGTTTGTGACTAAGTGCTCTACATGTCAGTAGGTTAATATTAAGCATCAAAAGCCTAATGGGTCTATGTAAGAGTTTAGTATTCCCACTTGGAAGTGGGAGGAAATGAACTTGGACTTGGTGATAGGTTTGCCTCGTACTCGTGTCAGCATGATTTGATTTGGGTCATCGTGGACAGGATGACCAAATCAGCCCATTTCTTACGAGTTCATACTTTTTATTTAGCCAAGGATTATGCCAAGCTCTATGTTAGAGAGTTAGTCAAATTGGACGTTGTCCTGTTTTCCATCATTTCAGATAAAGGTACGTAGTTCACCTCTCATTTTTGGAAAGCCTTCTAAAAGGGTCTTGGTACCCAAGTTCATTTCAGTACAGCCTTCCACCCTCAGAAAGATAGTCAAGAAGAAAAGACCATTCAAACATGAGAAGATATGTTAAGAGCGTGTGCCATTGACTTTAAGGATAGTTGGGATGAACACTTGTCTTTGATTGAGTTCGCATATACCAACAGCTATCATTCCAGTATTCAGATGGCTCTATATGAGGATCTTTATGGGAGGAGTTGTAGATCTCCTATTGGTTAGTTCAATGTAGGTGAGGCCACAGTAGTAGGACCTTACTTGGTGTTTGACGCCTTAGAGAAAGTTTAGTTAATCAAGGAGATGCTTAAGATAGACCAAAGCCAATAGAATTCATATGAAGATGTGAGAAAGAAGGATCTCAAATTTGAGATTGGCGATCTTTGTGTACTCTAAAATCACTCCCATGAAGGGAGTGAAGAGGTTTGGCAAGAAGGGGAAGCTCAGTCCCCAATATGTCAGTCCTTTCAAAATTCTCATCCATTTCGAAAAGGTAGCTGATGAGCTTGAGTTGCATTCAGATGTAGCTTCAGTACACCCAGTGTTTCACATCTCCTTGCTAAAGAAATGCATTGGTGACCCAGCAGTTATAGTCACTATAGAGAGTATAGATGTTCCAAACAGTATCTCTTATGAAGAGGTCCAGTTGCAATCCTTGATCATCTGATTCGTAGACTGGGGAACCAAGAAGTTCTTTTGGTCAATGTTCTTTGGAGAAACCAATCAATTCAGGGAGCTACATGGGAAGCAAAAGCAGATATGCAAACCAAGTATCCTCACCTCTTCTCAGCAAACTTAAACTCAGCTCAAGGTAACAACCTTCCTTAGATTGACTCATTTCCATGCTCATATTGCCTTTACAAATTTGGTATCAATTACCATTGCATATCATTCTTATGACAATTATGCATTGATCAATCAGTTCAGTCATGTAATCATGCTTTAGTTATGCTTGTTCAGTGTGAAAACTTAGTTTATCAGTAGTTTCAGTCATGTAATAATGCTTCAGTTATGCATATTCAGTAGGTAAACTCAGTCTATCAGTATTCTCAGCTAAATCGGTCTCATTAAAGGATAAATGTTCCCAAGGGGGAGTTATTGTAAGACCTCATAAAAGTACTAGTCTAATTCAGTCCAATATAACATGTAAAAGGGGGTCCCAAACGTAGAAATTTCAGCCAAGTGTTTATACTTAGAATCATTTTTTTAGCCTTTATAATTTGATGATCTTATTTTTGATCTTGAAGACCTTAGAATATTGACTTTTAAGTTGATTAATGATCAGAGATGTCAATAGGTGTTCTTGGACGAGTTTTGGATTTTTTGAACGTCGTTTGAGGCATGTATTGCGCATCACTGGGCATGTTTTTCTGAAACTGATTCCACGTCCAAAAGGGTATTTAAATCAATTTACCCACTTTTATTCATCTCTAAAACACAAAATTAAGATATCCTAAGGGCAAAATCACTCATTCTCTCTCAAATGTTCTCAAGAACAAAATCCTAGGTCATTCAATTTCAAGTTCAAGCTTCCAGAACACACCAACGATTTTCATGAATTTAATTACTAACGTATGTTAGGTGCTCATCCTTGGGTTTCCTTCCACCCTTGGAGTTCAAGAACCCTTTTTAAACTACAAGTTTATTGATTTCATGATTTACAGGTTTGAATTGGATTGTGTTGATGTATGTATTGATGTTTGGTTTTCAAGTCAAGATTCATTAGAAGTTTCAAGTGAATTAATTAGCATGTATGTAGAATTATGTAATTCTCATATTAAATGCTAGAATTGCAAGATAAATGTTGTAGCCATGATGTATATATCTTGATAATTTCCATGTGCATTGATTATTCTCCTCAAGTATTTGATAGAATGCCTATGTAAATTGAGTAGTGAATTCATGACATGTTATCATATGATCCCATTCATATTCAAGTTCATGCCTCTCTAGTGTTTGAATAAAATGTCTAAATGAATACACGATGAATAAGTAATTATTGTAATCTTTTCAAGATTTTTTGATGTTTTACTATTGATACTATCGAGTCTTGGGAGTTTTCAATACCTAAAAATGTAGCTGTTTACCTAGAATTATAGTAGATACTGAATAGTCTTAGTAATTTCACGAACATTAGAACTCAGATAATTATAGAACTTGGTGAACTCAACCCAGTTTAGTTAGTCAACACGATCAGTAACAGTTCAGTCAAGCCTTGTATAGTTTAGTTATTAGTTCAGTGTCTATTCAGTTGTGAGTTGGATTCATCATCAAGTGCACCTAGGGATGGGGGCCTACCTTCCAGTTTAGGGTGTGACCTTTAGTAGCAGTCCCTTAGTTACAGAACTAAGTAGCCAGCATAGGTTAAACATATCAATATGCCAGTTGAGGGTTGATAAAGTGTTCACCTGCCAATTGAGGGTAAAACATATCTCACCTGCCTTATGAGGGTTATTCTTAAGTGGATCCACATAGCCATTTTTAGTGCCCATGACACAGTGCTAACACCCTTCCAACTAGGGTCACAGGTTGGACCCCATCTTAGTTCATAATTAAGGTTTTTGGTTAGATGAAAACTCCCACAGTTTCACTTTCAGACTCAGTATGGAACTCAGTTCTACAGAATAATGACTGTAAAAAATAATCACCAAGGTATCATTAATATAGTTATCAGTAAACTCAGATATCAGTTACTCAGTCATCAGAACTTAGTATGCAGTTTTAGTATGATCTCATATATAGTATATGTATATATATGTTATGCACGATATTGCATAATCAGCATTTACGATAGTTTTAGTTATCATGTACTCTCATTCAGTTGTTTCATGATGTTCATTCAGTCAGTTATCATGTCATGTATATGAAACCTTGTATATCAGCCTACCTCACTTAGTATACCAGTACATCTAAAGTGGTGATGCATACTCTTTCTTTTGCACTATGATGTCTCATATCATAGGTTTAGATGCACGGCCTCCTGACCGTACTTATCACTTAGTTTATCAGCAGCAGTTATAGTGGTGAGTCCTCATATTTCAAGGACAAAGTTATTCTTTCGGCATTCCAGTAGTTTAGTATGTTCAGTATTTGGAGTTAGTTAAGGACTTGTCCCATCAACTCCCTATATAGATAGTTATTGGCTTTCGAACTAGACTATTTTAGATAGATGTTTAGTTTTTTTCAGTGTTACTATCAATATTTAGTATTGTTTTTAGTATTTTGAGAACCTTACGACATTTTAGTTATATTTCTACATATGTGATCAGTATTATTTTTCAGTGCTCACAGCAGGTACCGTTCATGGGTTAGCTTGTGGTCCTTCGGGATTGTAAGCATCGTGTGACGTCCAGGGTGTAGACTTATGGCGGTACATTGTCCACAACTGGATGACTAACTAATTCTTGGGGACTCTCTACTAAATGGACCATCCTATGCTCAATCATAACTTACCTTAGGGGATCTAGGCTGGTGAGGAATATGTACTGACCTATCGAAAAAACCAACTTATGCCTGGGGCATTCGCTAGGACAATGGACAACCTCTCCATAGCCCAAATGTGCCACTATGACTTTTTAATATACTACACCCTCTAATCTGGTATGACCGCCATAACTTGAATATTTATATTGAATACACCACTATGTATGATGAGAAATCTTCCTACTATAAACACTACGACTGATCTGAGAGCCACCTAGCATGTTAAGCTATTTGTATAGAACTGACACATTACAAGATATGTTGACGTGTATTGGGAGGATTCCTACCTTTAAATTAAATACTCCTAAAATTGCACTACCGATATGGCCTCTTACTACCACTTTCATATGTCTCAATACATGCCCTCTCTGTGGCCCTCGCTTGGTAAATGGCCTGAGGGAAAGACAATCTATACAACAACTCATGCTCTCAATACAAACCCTCTCTCTGATGCTAAGAAAAGGCGACAAGTTAATCCTTTCACAAATCCATGCACCAACTCATGCTCTAAAGGATATAGTATATGAGTATGTATGGCCTCCTAAAAAAACCCAATCTCATACTAAAAAATAGATAAAGAACCTTACTGAATACCAATAATAATTCCAACTCTAGTCTGATAAAAACTCAATGTACCAAATATTATCTCTATCTATGAGGTATCCATTACAATATTCAAAATCCCCAATGCCAGATCCTAAAGAACTGAGTTGGTCATAAACTCTATCAGAGCCAGATCTAGCCCTATCTTTTTTGGCTGACACTGAAGATTCCTGACATTAATCTATAACTCCATATTTTAACTGTAACACCCCAAAAATTGTCCTGAGACATCACACGGAGCTTAGGACCATAAGTGATCCCAAGCTAACCCTTTAACTGGCATAACTCATAAGCAACTAAATAAAATACATAAATCTGATTGAAATAAGAGAAAGATAAATCTTTTCTTAATCTGAACAATACGAAACCGAATCAAAATGATTACAATTCTACTTTTACAAAACAATACTAGAATCAAAACATTAACTCTACTGACTGTCTATGAAACCACTACTTGTATTAATGATAGGTAGCCGAGACATGATACCTAACTATTCTAACTCCATACAACCTAATAAAGAAAAATTCAAAACTACTCAAACTATATGACTGAGTCAACCCCTTGAATCAAGAGGACTCATCAATAGGTGACTAGAAGCTGCAACTGTCTGAATATGGTATGCGTGCTTCAACTGAACTGATACCTACATTATGATACAATGTAGCATATAAACATATATGTGGATTAGTACTTTGAGGAAGTACAAAGTATATGGGGGTGAAATGCATAAGTAAAACATCATCACATCATCATAATTTATAAAACAATGCATGTTAAATGTAAATAACTCATATAAGCTAGAATATCTGAAAAATGAAACAATAAGAAGCAAATCATACTTTATAAATCTAGTGAGTCATAACATTTAGTTCTAAAAGATGTGCTTGTATTTTTTCCTTAAATCATACTGTCTCAGTATAGAAAGGACTTACTCTAAATTCTGAAATTTGAAAGTAATATCTTACTGTAAAGCATAATCTGAGTAAACTTTGTGAACCTTTACACTTAGTTTTCTAAAAGCTTTGATATTATACTCTTTTGAGAAACTATTCTGAAAATCTTTACCAATAAGCTGTAAGGAAAACACTTTATCTTAGGGTTTAGAAATCTAAAAACATATTCTGCATGGGAGATTCTTCGAACTGACATAAACCATGTGACCATTCATGGAGCCTACCATTCTTGTCCCCTAAGGAGGAATCCTCACATTGGGGAGAGGAGTCATACTCTTTCCAGGGAGTATAACGTATCTAACTGATCACATGTCTATTATCCTCGTAGAAGTGGGAACAATCTAAATCCTACATTGACACGTAGTTCTGGGGTATGAAACTATAGTAACATACCCATCTCGGTACTAAATACTACTCCCATTAAATCTGTATGCTCATTCTGATGGAAATCTAATTCTAAAATAGTAGAATAGTTTATAATGAAAACAAACTGTATATCTGTAAAGCTAAATGTGAAATCTGAACCTGTAAAGTGGATTTCATATCTATTCTTGATACCAAAAGGTCAAATCTTTATCAATAATCTGAAAAGAATCTAGTCATAGAGTACTTATAGGACAATCAATCTTGAAATAATAATCTTTAATTAGGGCTTAGTGACCCATGTATCAAACTCATGTTATAACATCATAATATTCATGCTTGGTAATGTAAACATTTATAAATCAACTTAAAATCTGAAAATTTTTGTAATATACATTAAAATATGAAGATAGACATGCAATTCAACTTCTAAATCCGTTGAAATCTCACAATCTTATAAATAGCAATATTGGGTGTAAACCCTAACTTTAATTTCATGGGAAATCACATAAAATTTAGTAAATTTATAATTAAAATAAGATTTGAGCACAAGGTTGAAAGAAATATCCTTGTTCATAAACCACACATACCTTGATTTGAAGATTAAATGAAAAAAACTTGATCTATCAATTCCTATTTGAGTTCTTAGAGATGAGTTCTTGATTATCCTGCCTTAGGAATCCTCAGTTTGGAGCTCTCTTGGAGAATATATGGAGGATTTTGATTTCTTGGAGAAGAAGCTCTTGAGTTCAAGGGTTTGAGAGAAAATTGATAAAATAAGCATAAAGTGTTTAGGAATATGCTTAATGTTGTGTTTTACACAAATTGGGGCCTTGGGGATTGACAAAAATGTCCTGATTAAATGACTAAACACAATTGGAAAAGAAATCCAAATCCCAATTTAATAGGCCACTGCGACGCACTACTATCGAAGTGGCTCACTGGAAAAAATGAGTGGGAATTGGGCCTTCATCGCGACGCGCCACAAATGCGGTGCCCCTTTGGACTGCCATTTTGGCTACTGGCGTGACATGCCAGTATTGCATTGGGCTACTGGATTTCGATAATTGGGAGTTTTGACCTCTCCACAATACGTCAATATCACGGAGGTCCACTAGAATTGACAATTATGAAATTGTCCTTTACCGCGATGCGGTAGTTGCTCAGGTGGGACACTGTCTACTTAAAAATGCTCTAACTCCTCAATCGAGTATTGGATTTGGGCTAATTTGGTATTTATGGAAAGCCTATTAAATTTCCCACACAATGGGAAGTATAAATATTGAAAACTCCACATGGAATAAAAAGATATTCATTTTAGAAGCTAATCCTTGACATTCTAGGGATGAAATAAAGCTAGGAAAACTATAAGGTGTTACAATATCTTCCGCTTGGAAACATTCGTCTTTCAATGTGGCTAGATAGGCTAAAAATACTGAGGAATATAAGGCTATAAGCTATCATTCATAACTAAAATAAAATATATGACTGAATCCCAATGTAGTGAGATACTGAACTGATCTGTGAGTGCATGAACTTACATAAAAATAGCTATATGGCTGAGATAGAAACGAGAGAGTCAAGTTATGGTAATAATTCCTTTAGGGTGGATCTAATTTCTTGAGAAAAAGATGAGAGGTTTATGACATGAAAAATCCATGAAAACTTGGGGCATTACATCTCTTCTATGGGATCGTTCATCCCCGACTGATACTAATTTTGTTGAAATACTAGGAAAAGACTGAGATGATACGCATGATTTTTACCAACTGAATCATAACTTAATATCTGAATCTGAAACTAATTCATGATGCATATACTAAGCTGATTTTGCAATTTACCTGGATGCGAATAAACTACCTCTTGAAATAGCCATACTTGTGAAATTTCAGGTAGTAAGACTAGACTAAATCGAAAGATGAAAAAGAAACTATAGACTTTTGTCTGCCTGACTGTTAACTTAGATTGATGGCTATACGGACTAAATCATACTGAATGCTCATACTCAAATAGAGTATTTCTTCAAAATTTTTCTATGAAATTCTAACGATATTAGGGAGTAAAGAACTAAGGGCATGACCTGACAAAAACATCTGATTAAGGAATTACAACATTGCTACCACTCTATAGCATGGAACATATACCCATAAATCATAAGCTAGCATAGAATTTCTGGCCTTAAGTAATAAAACTTCATACTTTCAAGCTTAGTAATACTTCTCAAACACTCCCTCCACTATATAATTCCCCTCAAATACCATACCCTCTTGATTCAACTTATAATTCTCACATGGCATTGATAAATCCATATAATAAATTATAACTGAATCATATTTTCTCATCGTGGTCAAGCCTAACACGGAATCACAAGGTACTATACCTAACACCATAATACTAGTCTAAACCATGGATTCAATACCCCAAGCATTATCATAACTACTTTTCTCTAAGATAATATTGAAATGTGGATCCTCAGGCCCAGCCATTGTGCAGCTTCTGGAGTCGACTGAACATCTCAGCCATTGGCGGGAATTTCGCCCGCCAAGTCAGTAGTCTTTCTTTTATGCGGGATTGCCTGTTGATGCAAGGAATAAGGGCTGGCTTGATGCCACGAAGAAGCTGGTGGAGGAATAAGGGCAGCTAAATCATCTGCGTTTTCGCCCCAACCTAAGTTAGGGGGTCGTTAGACTGTAGCTTGCTGCTGAAAAACGTTGCTAGGCTAGCGTGGCTCGCTTCGCTCTTCAAGCTCCGCCCAACGGGTCTTTGTCAATAGGTCTTTGTCAATTAAAAGGACAAAAGTCGATTATTATCACTTATATAACAAAATTCAACCTCTTACTAGTAAATCTTTAGCGCACAACGCGCCCATCCAGTTATATATCAACATAACATTCAAGCCTATCTTCATAACCACATGTGCACTTCTAAAGAAATACTTATAAGAGCATCTTTCTCATATTCTCTAATACATCTATCAATAACAACTTCCATGCACTATTCAATTCTTAGGAAGACACACATAAAATAGTCTTAACTAACCAAGTCATACATAAGAAAATAAACTTCACCCCAAAAATTCTTTCAAACTTATAGACTTATATAAAACTAGCTTTCAACCATATTTCCCAACATAACACATTTATTGCTCGTCATCACTATCTTGACTTAGGGGAGGTCACTAAAAGGTAGAAATCTCAGGATTCAGAACATGAAGGGATTCTTAGCATATCTCAACACTTCACCGAGGCTTGAGGAATAGAGGATTCACGATATGGACTCATTAAAGAGATTGAGTCTAAGGGTGTACATGATGTAAATATGGACTTCACTTGATCATTAAGAGAGTTACACGAGTACTAGAACTGAACGTACTGTAAAGCATGAGTACATTAGTCATGATCTGCATGACCTGAATTTTGGAGTTCATAACTTATGAAATGTGATTTTGACTACAAAACGAACTGGAACTCCTCATACTAGGAACTGGGAGAATACATAATTCTCTATTATTTGCATGAACATGAACTATGATCATGGAACTAACATGTAAGGCATGAGTAGATATTGGAATAATTGAAATACCAACACTGAAATAAGAATGGGTTGACCCTCATCCTCACCTTAAGATGTTCTACACTACATTGGCATCACTACTAAAATAGGGAAGACTGACTTAGTTAATCATTCTATCATATCCCCCTTAGTTTTAATCCATCACTATAAGCCTGTGGAAGCCCTCACTAAACCCTAAACTAAACTACACTTACTGCACTCTGGAGTTTGGAATACAACAATACACGCAAATAATAAACGTACTCTGAAAGACTACATCTGAAAGTGTAAAACCCGCTTCTAATACTTTTTTCCTAGGTACAACTCTATCTTTCTATAGCCCTCACTAGTCGTCATATAATATCTTGAACACTTAATAACTTAGAATCTTCATGAATATCACCACATACTGAATTCACACAATCTAGAGCTTCAACTCTCATTTCTATTCGCTCATTCTTCAAAGTTTCAAACTTAGATTCTAACACTTAACACGGATATCTTCAACCTTTAATAAACCATGTTGCTTTCATCATAGCCTACTAATATCACATCTCTAAACTTATATCTCTAAACCATGAGAATCAAGATCATATCAAGAAGGATCAACATTATATATCCTTAACTCGGCTCCTTAACTTAGCTATTAAGAACATCATATACTATATAACTAGTCTCCTTCCTCTTAGCAACTCAATAGTCCTATTAACCACCCACAACATATAATAACCTTAAAAAATAATGCAACCCTATATCACCTTGGTCATACTTCTTCATCATTCATACAATATCATACTTAATTATGAAAAACAAACTCAAATTCTTGTACATACTGTTCAAGCCTACTAGATCACTTCTATATAACTAGTTCCACTAACAAAAAAATCATTACATCCACCTTGACGACCATCAACTGTTCAAACTTAATGTCTAGTGCTAAATATGATTTAACAACCCACCTTACATACTATTCTCACTTGGAAGCTATAAAATAAAACATCAAGAAACACTTGTCCACTAGATCTTCATAATAATAGTAATCGGTCAAAATCATATGACCTATCTCATTACAATCCATTAGAACATACTACTTCCACACATCACTACTATTTACCCTTCCATACACCTAAATTAATGATACTCATTCATCAAACACTTCATTAATATCCTATACTTTTCAATCACAATAAATACCATCAATAACTCCTTCAATACTTCAAGCAAACAATAATTCTCCTTAACTAATTACTCCTTCTCTACCTTCAACTAAACTAGCACACAAGGCCATATCACCTTAACAAAACTCGACAACATGCCTATGTTTATCTCTATACTTTCTATCAATCATCATTCCTACTTTATTGCCACTACTATTCTATACCCATACTTCCAACTATAATAATGTTCTACTATTCATAAATCACAACACTGAAGTTCATAATAGCCCTCGAATTCCCACTTTATTTAACAGTCTAGGTTCATACTATCTCCTCTCATTAGCAGGGCCAATGGGTAATTTGAATACATAGCTAATCCTATCTCAATTGAACAACTCATAAGGATTAGGACATAACTTTCAACTTGAGGGACTTATGGCATACTAGAAAGCTCCTCTCAATCCCTCGGTGTGACTTCTGAGATTTCTGATAATAAATCTGAGAGCATTGTCTGGGGAGGAACTGGAACTTGCTAATTATTTTATCTCAAGAATAAGTCATAGATGAAGAATTTTTGGGCAACACACGAGTAGACAAGAATTTCTGAGAGAAAAACTTTACTGCATCATCTAGAGTATGAAAGATAGGAAAGTTTTTCTTAAATGCCCGATAGCCTCTTGAATAAAAGTACAGACGTCTCTATACCATTTTGCAAGACTCTACTAGATACGGCTTCACAAACACCCTAGGACACTTGAACCTTGTGCTCTGATACCAAGTTTGTAATGCCCTGAAAATGGTTCTGAGATGTCACATGGTACTTAGGACCACAAGTGATCCCAAGCTAACACCTCTATTGGTATAACTCATAAACAACTATATAAAATACATAAATTTGATCGAAATAAGTGAAAGATAACTCTTTTCTGAATCTAATCAGTACGAAACTGAATAAAAATGATTACAATTCTGCTTTTACAAAACAATATTGGAATTAACACATTTACTCTACTTACTGTATATGAAGTCTCTACTAGTATTGACTATAGGTAGCTATGATATGACCCTAACTATTTCAACTCAGTACGATTGAATAAAGTAAAATACAATACTGCTCAAACTATATGACTAACTCGAGCTCTTGAATCAAGGGGACTCATCTCCTGCTGACTAGAAGCTGGAACTGTTTGAATATGGTATGCGTGCTACAACTGAACTGATACCTATATTATGAGACAATAAAGCATATAGACATATATTTGGATTAGTACTTTAAGGATGTACTGAGTATTTAGGGGTAAAGTACATCAGAAGAACATCATCTCATCATCATAATTTATAAAACAATGCATGCTAAATGTAAATGACTCACATAAGAAAGAATATTTGAAATACTGAAATAATAAGAAGCAAATCATACTTCATAAATCTAGTGAATCATAACATTTAGTTCTGAAAGTTGTGCTTATATTCTCTCCTTAAATCATACTGTTAAAATTTATAAAGGACTCACTCCAAATTCTAAAATATAAAAGCTAATATCTTACTGTAAAGCATAATCTGAGTAAACTCTGTGAGCCTTTACACTTCGTTTTCTAAAAGCTTTACTATTATTTTTTTCTGAGAAACTATTGTGAAAATTTTTACCATTAAGCTATAAAGAAAGAACTTTATCTAAGGGTTTAGAAATCTGAAAATTTATTTTGTATGGGAGATTCATCTAACCAAAATAAACCATGTGAGTATTTATGGAATCCAACGTTCTTCTCCCCCTAAGGGGGAATCCTCATGTTAGGGAAAGGAGTCATACTCTTGCCAGGGAGTAAATCCTACATTGACATGTAGTTCTGGGGTATGAAACTATAGTAACGTACCCATATAGGTACTAACTACTACTCTCATTAAATCTGTATGCTTATTCTGATGGAAATCCACTTCTAAAATAGTAGAATAGTTTATAATGAAAACCAACTGTATATATGTCAAGCTAAAGCTGAAATACGAATCTGTAAAGTGGATTTCATATCTATTCTTGAGAACAAAAGGTCAAATCTTCATCAATAATCTGAAAAAAATCTAGTAATAAAGTGCTCATAGCACAATCCATCTTGAAATAACAATCTTTAATTAGGGCTTAGTGACCTATGCATCAAACTCACATTAAAACATCATAATATTCATGCTTGGTAATGTAAACATTTATAAATCAACTTAAAATCTGGAAATATCTACAATATGCATGAAAATATGAACATAGACATGCAATTCAACTTCTAAACCCCTTGAAATCTCATAATCTCATAAATAGCAATATTGGGTGTAACCCCTAACTTTAATTTCATGGGAAATCACATAAAATTCAGTAAATTTATAATTAAATAAGTTTTGGGCACAGGAATGAAACAAGTATCCTTGTTTATAAACCTCTCACACCTTGATTTGAAGATTAGATGAAGAAACTTGATCTATCAATTCATATTTAAGTTCTTGGAGATGTGTTCTTGATTTTCTTGCATTGGGAATCCTCAATTTAGAGCTTTCTTGAAAAATCTATGGAGGATTTTGATTTCTTGGAGAAGAGGCTCATGGGTTTGAGGGTTTTATTTTGAGAAAAATTTGATGAAATAAGCATAAAGTGCATTGGAATATGGTTAATGTTGTGTTTTACACGAATTGAGGGCCTTGGGGATTGACTAAAATGCCCCTATTAAACTTCTAAACAAAATTGGAAAAGAAAGGAAAAATCCCAATTTAATAGGCCACCACAATGCTCCATTATCGCGGTGGCTCACTGGAAAAGGACGAGTGGGAACTGGGTTTGCATTGCGACACATCAAAATGTGGTGCCCCTTTGGATTGCCATTTTGGCCACTGGCGTGACGTGCCAGTATCACGTTTGGCTACTGGACTTTTACAATTAGGAATTTAGAACTCTCCGTGATGCAATAATATCACGGAGGTCCACTAGAATTAACAATTATGAAATTGTCCTTCACCGAGATGCGGTAGTTGCTCAAGTAGGACACTGTCAACTTGAAAATGCTTCAACTCCTCAACCGAGTTTTGGATTTGGGCAAATTTGGTATCGACCAAAATCTTATTCAATTTCCACTACAAGAAAAACGGCCAACAGGGAAAAGAAAAATGGTCCCTAAAAGTCTATTTTCGGTCCCTAAAGGTTAATAACGATAGGAAAAATCTGGTCATCGCCCGTCCCTATAGCCTCCGCCGCTAAAGGTCAATAGGGACGAAATTTTTTTACCGGTCCCTAAAGCCTTTTTACGACTGATAAAATTCTCGTCCCTAAAAATATTTTAGGACCACGTTTCTAGTCTTTATACATCCACCTTCAATTCTTTTATCACAAACTTAGCTAGTCCTTGAAAGCTTTTACGACTAAAAATCTAGTCCTTGAAATGTTTTAAGGAAAATTTAATGTTGGTCGCTAAAGAAGTATTTTTACCAGTTTTAATTAAAATTGATGAATTAAAAAATGATTTTTGACCAAAAATGTGGCAACCAATATACAATTTCTACTATTGATAATCAAATGTATAAAAATAAAATTATCAATAGTATTACCAATACAATGAATTAACATCCGACAAAAAGTACAACATACAAAAATATACTGTCACAATACTGTTTACATAATTCATCATCCAAAGTAGCTAACATCTCCAAGTATATGACAAAATATTTTTCCAAATAATCCTAGAAAAACGATGTCTTCTCCTTTGTCAAAACTATCCAGAAAAGGTGAATTCTCTAAAGGAGTATCCATCATAGAGTCGAGAGCAAGATTGTAAAACTTGCGACCTGAATATAAGTGGCAAACAAACAAAATTAAGCATTTGGTTAGCATCATTATAGTATATCAAAGTATACAAAGGAAAAAAGAGATTGAATACCTGTAACACCTTTGCTTCATATTTCTGTAGGAAAAAGATAATGAGCAACAGGGTTACTAAAATTAAACATATAATGACTATATTTTCATTAAACAAATATTAAATGAGGTTTCTTAAGGGAAATAAAGCATGGAGATTTTGTTCATGTACGGATAAACCAACAACAACATACCGAGTGTATTACCACCTAGTGGGGGTCTGGGGAGGGTAAAATGAACGTAGTCCATACCACTACCTCGGAAGAAGTAGAGAAGTTTCTTCCAAAAGACCTCCAGCTCAGGATATGTATAGATATATACATAACATATTCACTTATCAAGATCATTGGTCACGGAGAAAACTTTGTAGGCATCGAAAGCCCAAATTCTCTGCACAAAACATCTCTAGTTCATTGCCTCCGCCTCTCTCTTCACATACATCCATTTCCATTCTCTTAACAACATCATCCCAATCCATAGAAATCCATCTCAATTTTGAATTTTAGTGTCAGAAACAGCATCTAGTATCTCTTGTAACCTCACAATCCTGCGACTCAGGTCTCGTCTCAGCTCCCTGATTGTTGGATCAAATCCTGGTACTGAGTCTAGTCTCAATAGTATACCCATTAGTCCCTCGTTCATCCTGATTCTCTCGCGCTCACTCGACCTTTCAACGTCAACTATTTCTTGTCAGCGTCAACTATCTCTTGTCACGAATGTGATTATAGTGAAATCATCTATTGTTCTAGCTAGTAGCTAAGTTGTTTGTATACTTTTCAACAATAGTTGTTAACATAACAACCTTTAATAGGATAGTCCATCATTATGTAATATTACTAACACTTAAAGTTTGTACCTATTAAGTACCAAAGTTACTCAGACTCTTCAACAATGTCTACTATTATATACTAGTTGTCACATGTACGAATAAACCGCGAATGGAAAACCTCAAGTGCTCATATTGAAGAAAGATTTACACGACGTGCCTACATGGTATGATTGTGTAATGTTTTAGCTAATTGTTCAGTATTTAGCTACTCTGTAATTAATGTATGATGAGTGGAGTTGTTATGTGTCACTGTACAAGAAACATAATAAATCACCAATACATCACTAAAACAAGACTACAAACATATCAAAACGGTGGCCATTAAGGTTATAAGGTTAAATAGTGGCTGTTAAGGTTATAAGGTTATATGATTGTTTACTAATTTAACGTTATAAGGTTAAACGGTGGCCGTTAAGGTTATAAGGTTATATGGTTGTTTACTAATTTAAATTTATAAGGTTAAACGGTGGCCGTTAAGGTTATAAGGTTATAAGATTAAACGGTGGCCGTTAAGGTTATAAGGTTGTTTAATAATATAAGGTTGTTTACTTAATGGTGGTCGTTAAGTTTTACGTATAGACTAGTCTTTAAACGGTGGCCGTATAGATTAGCAGGTTGGTCTGTAATCGGTGGCCGTATAGATTAGCAGGTTGGTCTCACAAATAAAACTATTAACTTTATGCAACAGGAAGAGAATACACATGGTCTCAACAAGGAGGAGAGTGCACGGTATGAGTAATATAAACTGAAAACCTTAGATTCACTAGGGTTCTTCTTGTCCTCCCAGGCAGACAGATTAATGTTCTATCCACCAAAGCTAGCAACCTGCTGCAGTTTAAGCATTAGCTTAAAAACTGAATAACACCACCATTTAACTACAAACAACAACAACATCTAAGATGAAGTAACTGGCGGGTAATAAGAAAGCTTCTCCTAAGCATCGTGAGAAAAAGAAGGCTCGAGCTGCTCCACCATCAAACATCACTACAAGAAATAGGAAGGCTATCCAATTGAAGTTACCTGCATCACTACACCAGCAACAGTACCAACGCATTGAGCAGCTTCTGCCCAAGACTGTATTTCCTGAAGAGCTTTAAAAAGATGCAATAACCACATTATATGAAGATTTGGAATAGGAGAAAATTCCATCACTAGTTTATAAAAGCTCTCTGCATCTACATATCTATATTTGTCGACATTTATAATAGAGAATTGCAAGAAAATATTGCAAGAGAATTACAAGAGAGTTAATGACAAAACATCATTTTAGAATATTAATACGTTGTACTTAGAGCAGTGATTAAGGAGGCCAAACTTTCCAGAAGTGCATGTCCAAGGATGGCATCAAGAGCCTTAAGAAGACTCTCGGAAAGAAATTTCATCTCATACTAGGACCAGAGGTTTTTTGCTGATCCCTCAAAGACGACGAGCTTCACCACTTTCTTCTAGTGTTTCATCAGGTTTCGTTTATGTTACTCGAACTTCAGAAACTAACTCTGACAATGTAATGGTTATCATAACTCTTAATATTCTCCTCTGCAAAAAATAAGAGAACGAACGTTGCAGATTTAAACAAAACTAAGTTTAGCAATCAATACATAAAGATTAATAGAAACAATAAAGAAAGTGAACAGGAACAAAAATTTAAAGAATAATCATATAGTGTCGTAGGTTCTGGAAATAGTCTTTGTATTCCAAGTGGCAAATCATATTCTTACATGTATTTGTAGTAATTTCACCAGACACTATGTTGAGTGTTGACCATCTTTTTTGATCTGTAGACAAACGGGGAATCTGCTGATTCTTGGTAATGTAAAGTAGCAGGGCTTTCTTAGGTGACAAGATTGTTTGGATATTAGTTAAGTATAACATTCTACAGCTATGTCTGTGCAATAGGATTGTACATGTACATGCATCAGTGGACCTACTTGTTATACATGTAATGCAGGGCTCGCAAGACGTTAGCAACAAACTCGAATTTGAGCTGTTAAGAAGCACTCCCTCAGTTTTGACCTAAAGAGATTTCTTTGTGTTGAGTCAAATCTGCTTCAAGTATGTTGAAAACCCATTTCCCCCAAGTATGTTGAACATTAGAACAAATTCAAGAAAAACTGAAAGTCGGGTTTGTTGGGTAAATTTTACCATGCATTAAGCATACTAAACTAACTTTGTTACTTCTATTAATACATGCATCAGATGATGTGTTTGTGTTATCATCACATAAGTTAATTAATTACTCTTAAAAGGAAAACATAGTTGAAAACTCATTATATTTCTCAAAGTTCTTACTTAACTACTGCAAAGTACCATGAACTACATAAATTAGCATGTTGTACTGGCTAATAATAAGTTCATGTTGACAAACATTATGGACTAACATTATACTCCATCTGTTACTTTTACTTGTCCAATTTGCATTTTCCACTTGCTTTAAGAAAGCACTAGTAAGTGTTTGTGATAGAAATCTAAATTTGACTCCCATTCAATTCCGATGCTCAACGCTACAAATTTTTCAAACTTGTTAAGCATCCAAAAGCCTAAACTATGGGAATGGTGGCTTGTTGTCATGACCAATATTGAAGGATCATTATAAACTATGCAAAAGTAACATCGAGAAGACCTTTAACAGCATCCCACGCTAACTACCAAAAAAAATTACATCTAAATACATCTTATAATTTCCCCATCATAACACCTCACTATACATATAAACATATCATTGCTAACGGTTTCAAATACAGCTACACCACATCAATATTTTAGTAAACATTTTGATAAAAGTCATTAGGGAAAATTGAGCAAAAATGGAGATTAGTGAAATCAAACAAACGAAACTGAGCGAAAACAAAATTTGAATCAAACAAGCAATACAAACAAAATAAAAAATAGACGAAATTGAGAAAGCACACTTAGATAAATGAAAAATAGACAAAAATTGAGAAAGCAATAGCACGAAATTGAAAAGATCAATACTGACAGAATTTTGCAGCCAAGCAAATGATATGTAACATAAAACATCCCTGCACAGCTTGAAAAACCAAGATTATAGGGCAAAATCAAAGGGAAAGCACACACAAACGAACGCAAAGTTGATCCTGTAATTGAGAGAATTTTTTTGATAGTGCAAAATAATTATCAGTTACTCAAAGGATACCCTTCATAAGTGTAACTCCCTTATTTGATAAAAATACATAGCACACAGAAAGAAACACAAAAGAGGAATGGCTAGTATATAGTTGTGTTACTAACCGATGATACTCGACATATCTTATAAAGCAGTGTCTCATCTGATTTGTAGTAGGAAAGCGGAAGATGATGGGTGCTATCTCAAGCTGATTGCCAATCATAATATAAATAGAAAATAGTCAATGCACATGCTACTAGCTAGTAAAAAGGAGTCAAGGTTGATGGTTAACTAGATCTAACCTTAATCTCAGGGGGGTCATCTGCAGATTCTTGATCTCCTAAGGTCTCATGTTCTGTACTTTCGGTGCTTCCATCACTGGAAGCCTCCACAGCATGAGGGGCTTCAGATGATTCAGTTACAGTTTTACTGCTTCCCTTGGGTGCAGGGGCAACTTCGGTACTCTCAACCACTGGATTCTCCTCAGTTTTGGAAATAACTTCTTCAGTTGGACTTAGGCAATCCTTCCCTTAGTTATACCTAAACCACATGTCTACAACAACATACTCAATGTAATCTTATACATGGGGTCCAGAAAGAATCAGATATACACAGACTACACTTTCTCTACCTTTTACCCCTCATCTTAGACACAATCAACTTATTTGATGAAACAGCATAGAACCCAAAACTTATAGTAACAGTACACAGAAGTAAAGTTGGAAAAAAAGACTTTAACTCTATAAATCCATGTGTTTGGTTGACTAATCCCATCAAACAACAACAGAAATCAAGAAAACAGAAATGCCCATATCCGGAAGAACCCCAGTGGTCATCACCCAACCCTAAAAATCATAACAAAATCCAAGTTCAAACTCATTATCTAAAGGGTTAAACATAACAAGAAATAGATATAGATAAGGGAAAATAAAAAAAAGTAAGAACTCCATAACGTAATATTATTGCAATTCCACCATTAATCAAAATACAAAAGAGCTTAATAGTGCAACCCCACTATCAAAAATTTAGTATTTTAAAAAGGGTGTGAACCAAAAGTAAGAAACAAGAAGCCAATTTAGGTTTACCTTAGCAATTGGTTGGTCCAGCCGGCCGTGGTCGACGATCGATGTTGTGGAAGCTGTGCAACTTCAAAAATCAATAGTTTATGGCAAAAGCAAAGGGAAAGAACTCCCCCTTAATCAAATTATAGAGAGATTGATGCTGAGGTGCGGTTGATGCTGTCTTTACTAGAGCGCAACCTGTTGCCAGACGTCGTTACTAAAGAGATTTCTAAAACTACAATTGAGAGATTCTTAACTGAAAATGCAAGAAGACACTATAATTGAGAGATTTTTAAAAGGCAAAGCAAAAATAATTATGGCAAATATTGAATTTGAAAGTTTTTCTCTGATGAGTTCCTTCTTAATTAGTTTTTAGAAAAGTATAAAAAATTTTGGTGCCTATGTTTTGTTTTAGCAGGGAAAACATACAAAATTTCTTTTATTAGAATTTTTAGTTTCCCGCCCAAGGTTAATAGGGACCACTTTAAAAATATTTTTAGGACCATATTTTATACTTTTGCAAAAAGATGCACAATTAAGGACCGGAATATAATCTCATCTCAATAGATATACTTTTAGAGACAAATTATTAACTCGTCCCTAAATGTTGGTCTTAAATAGACCTTTTTCTTGTAGTGTTCCCACACAATGGGAGGTCTAAATCTGGAAAATTCCATACGAAATAAAAAGGTATTCATTTTAGAAGGTAATCCTTGACATTCTAGGGACAAAATTCAGCTAGGAAAACTACGAGGTGTTATAATATCTCCCCCTTGGAAATATTCGTCATCAATTGTGGCTAAATAAGCTGAAAATACTGAGGAATATGAGGCTATAAGCTATAATGCACAATTGAAATAAACTGTATGGTTGAATCCCAACGTAGGAACTGATCTATGAGTGCATAAACTTATATGAAAACAACTATATGGCTGAGATAAAAACGAGAGAGTCAAGTTATGGGTAACAATTCCTTTAAGCTAGATCTGATTTTGTGAGAAAAAGATGAGAGGTTTATGCTATGAAAACTTGGGGCATTACCTTAAATCAGAGCTACAACTATGGTAACACGCACAGAAGTCCTATTCACATCTATCTATAACCTCGTGTTATCCATTTGTGAAAGAGTGAAGTTCTAATAAGTACTTAGAGGTTCATAGAAGTACGAATACATGATAAGGAGTTAAGAATAGAATTTATTAAGGATTCTAAATAGCCTCCCGATGTTAGAATATAGACGTCACTGTATGACTGTACTAGACACTTTGTTCTTGTACCAACAACATCAATAAACTTGGTTCTAATACCAATTTGTCATGATGTAATTTCTCATATTATGAAGTGACTTACTAGAACCCTCTAGAAGGTAAGCCAACTCGTATTCTAGAATTGCTAGTAACAGACTAAAAATTAAAATAAAACAAGCAGTGAAAAAGAGTCTAATAAATAGACTAATATGAAGATAAAACCGCAAAACCTGGTGAAGTCTGTACAAGAGCTTCTAATACAATCACAGCACAAAATTAAAATACAAAATAAATGTACCTATACAAACTATCTCAAAAATATTAAACATAGAAAAGTCTAATCAATAAAAAGGAGAGCAAGAATACTCCGAGAATCAAGAGATTATCCGAACTCATGGTTCCATAGCTACTCCGCACATGTACATGTCAATGGCGAGAACTTGTGCTATGATCTATAGTCTGCAGAAGTGTAGTATGAGTACCAAATGTGTATTACTCAGTAGGCATCGATCGAATCAGATCCAAATCTAATTAAAGTATAGATAATAAGTAAAGTAGGAATATAAACTACATGCAACTATCCAAGAAACTAAACATAATAGTGCAAATGGAACGATTAGAATAAACTAGCCTATTCAAACAGTGTTTAGGAACTAAAGGGCAATATATATATCTAGCCAATATATAAATAACGACTTAAAAAAGGATATGTAATAGAAGTACAAGGCCAAAAAATACATAAACAATATTAATAAACAAGGAAAGAGAGGGATAAATGGTAAGTATATATACACACACATATATATATACAGACACACACATATATATAGGACTGAACTCAAGATAATATATATATATATATATATATATATATATATATATATATTGGATTAAACTCAAGTTAATAATATGAGGGAGTAAATATAATATCTCAAGGAACACTAGAAACATTGGAAAGCTAATACTAGCATAACTAGGGTCTCTAATCGAAGGATGCCTAAACATGAAATTATCTAACAATAACATACTTTAATATGAGAGAAAAAGAATTAAAAATGCAACAACAATCATGGGTACCAGCCCATAAGCAGTCTACCACGAACTATCCATAGTAACTAATAATAAATTAACCAACCAGTCCAAATAAAGAGTTACCTAATTGGACCCCCATAAGCCCAAAAGGTTCAACCGAGCACTCAATAAATAATAAGCATAACTTTTACCTATATAATCCCTCATAAGGCTGATATATATAAGTACCAAATAATTATACTAGTGCTAGGAGATGCACATGAATAAATGAATACAACATAAATTGATTATGCCACATATAAATATGAATGCCATAATGTACCAAGTGTATAAACCCCCTCCAGTTTAGTAGCTCACAAAGATAGGACTTATCCCGATCATCATTCTTCGACACTGTGGCTCACAGACAAAGGGGCTTTTAGGGGACTCAAGATATATATATATACACTGCCTTGTCCCAATTCAGGACTTCTAGAAATCATCATACCCAATCTACTTAGTCCTATATATAAATATATAAATGTACAATTGGTGCCCAAACTTGAACTGAGACTAAATGAATGTGAATCTATAAATCTATTGCCCGAGATCAAGTTCAGCACAAAATTGATATTATAACATAGAATGGGTTGAATTCCACACTGACCAAATTAAATAGTAGTGGTAAGAGAGTACATTAATAATGGACCGAAATCAACCCCAATTTAGTTTCCAATTTATCTAATTTTGATTTTAAAATTTCATAATTTATTAAATAAGGTAGTACAATTCCCATTGTGAAATAATATATTTAAAAGAGAAAAGTGAAAATAAATCTTATTTTAGAAAATAGTAGTACAAGTAAGGATTTGGTTCGTATTATACCACTAAGTAAGCATAAATGAACCTAAAATTATGCATCCCATAACCAGTATCCAAATAATATAACCATAAGCGCCTAAGCATCTATAAACTAGAATAATGTCTCTTTAAGGATGGAATACTTACTTGGAGTCCAAATGATATCATAAGCACAGACTCGAGCAAAAAAATACATAATTTACATAATAATAGCACCATAATTTAGGATACTATTGTCCAAATCACTAAGTTAATGATAGGCTTGTAGTGAAGGATCCTTAACCCAAATCTATGGTTAACATACATATAATCAAAGACAATATGGTTCTATCGCCATAAAACATATCCTATGCTAAGCTTCATGTCACATTAATACCCTAAATTCCCTAAATCAGTTGATGTACCATAGTTTTATAGTACTTTTGATGCTTAAAAAAAGGAAATTATGCAAGTACTTAGGTCTTTTTATTTTACATGAGATGTGTTTTAAGCTTATTTTGCACGAAAATAAGTTTTAGAGTAGAAGAGAAAAAAAGATGATGATTTTTTTCTGACTACTTACCGACCCACTTTTTGGCTGTAAGTGGTACTTATAAGTGGGGTCAGAAGTAGCAGAAAAAATTTTGAATGATGGATTTGTAGAAGACTACTAACTGATCCACTTACCAATCATAAGTGATACATACGTCCGTCCTAAATGAGGTAATAAGTAGCAGAAAAAATTATAAAGCTTGGAGTTCCATTTGAGACCAACAAACCAACCTAGGGTTTGTAAGTAGTGCCTGCTGCCTGTAAGTGGATCGTAAGTAGGTACCAATATTATTTTCCTACTTTATTTTGGATATAATTTTTAGGGTTTCTAATCTAACTATAAATACCCTGTTGATGTTTTGTTATTATATTTTTAGACACTTTTACATACTTACAACATTATATTGGGTTCTAAGATACAATTTTTATCTTGGAATTCTTGTTCTCGACTTTTGCAGTTTGAGATTAATTTGAGATTTTGGTTTTTATTCTTTATTTATTGTGAGATTATTCTTAAGCTTTTGATTGTGAATTCTATGGATGTTCGGGCAAACATGAGCGGCTAAACCACTCAACTAGGATTATGGGAATCCTGAAAGGATAACAAAGTACAATGGTGCCATAATTTGATGTTGCACAAATTATACCTATAAAAAGTACAACTCTGCCACTATCAAATATATAATCCAACAAAGGTTGGGGCCGAACCCATAGGAAATAGGACAAATCTCTATCACAAACTTGCTGATATAGTAAGAAAAGTGCAGAAAGTAAATAGGATGATTTTGTAAGAAAAAAAATAGGAGTAACAATTCTTGAACACTTTAGGTCAAAATCAATATGAGATGAACACTAGGATTGCATTCCCATAACTTCCTAACTTCATAGACATATCAGGCTCGTCAAGCTATCTCGGTGCCTTATATGGAGAATCTGACAAGTGATGTATCTCCAACTATCTCTTAACACCCTTTGGTGAATTTTAATTATCTCCTCTTGGTTTTAGAGTGACGCATTACTAACCCTTATCCTGGATCCCAGATTAACTCTCTCCTCTCAATTTCAAGTTAATTAGATGAAGGTTGTAGCTTTAAATTACTGTTTTGATCTCCTTTTCCTAATCTCAACCTCTCTCTAGAGTTATATCAAACACAGGAAAGATCTTAGCATCTAAAACCTCTAAGAAAGTAATAAATATGAAGAAAATCACAATACATGAAAGAACATCAATCAAGAATAACTTTGCACTTCCTGTACTTCGTTATTCCATTAGATTTCCCATAACCATAGTTAAGACGATTAACCGCACTTGTTTGCATGAGCACCATAAAATTCATTAACCGAAAGTATAAGAATAATCTTACAATTAACTAAGAATGAAAACCAGAATTTCAAATTAATTTCAAACCGTATAAGTCAAGAACAAGAATTCCAAGATCAAAACTATATCTTAGAACCCAATGTAATGTTGTAAGAATGTAAAAGTGCATAAAGCTAAAATAATAAAACATAAATGGGCTATTTATAGTTACATTAGAAACCCTAAAAATACTATCCAAAAAAAAGTAGGAAAATCAAGTTGGCACCTACCTACGGACCCACTTACCGGTTGTAGGTACTACCTACGGACCCTATCTTGGTTCGAATATCTTAGAGGGACTCCAAGCTTCAAAATTTTCTATATTCTACTTATGACCCCACATATATCGGGGGTAAGTACCACTTACAACCGATAAGTGGGTCATTAAGTACTCTTCTGAAAATCCATCCTTCAAAATATTTTTTGACTGTTTGCAGACCCACTTACAGGGTGTAAGTGGTACTTACTTCTATCATAAGTGGGATCGTAAGTAACAGAAAAAATTTAAAGACTAGATTTGCAGAAGACTACTTACTGACCAAATTACCAGTCATAAGTGGAACATACATCCATTATAAATGGGGTCGCATGTAGAAGAAAAAAGTTCTGAAGCCTGGAAGTCCCTAGGTAGGTGCCGATATGATTTTCCTACTTTTTTTAATAGGATTTTAGTATTTCTAATGTAACTATAAATACCCCATTGATTTTTTTTATTTTTTTTTATGAATTATACATACTTACAACATTATATTGGATTCTAAGATACAGTTTTAATGTTGGAATTCTTCTTCTTGACTTTTATGATTTGAGATTAATTTGAGATTCTAGTTTTTATCCTTAATTTATTTTGAGATTATTCTTATGCTATCAATTATGAATTCTATGGATTTTCTTGAAAATTCGAGACACTAAACCTCTAAACTGGGGTTGTGGGAACCCCTAATGGAATAAAAAAGTAGAGGAAGTGCAAAGTCATTCTTTATTGGTGTTCTCGTATGTGTTGTGATTTTCTTCATAGTGATTGCTTTATTAGTTGTTGCAGATGCTAAGATCCCACCTATATTTGATACTAACAAGAGAGAGAGGTTGAAATTTGGAAATAGAGATCCTAATAGTAATTTAAAGCTACCAACCATCATCATCTAATTAACTTAAGATCCAGAGGAGATATTTAATCTTGGATCCAAGACAAGGGTTAGTAATGCGAATATCTAAAAACGATAGGAGATGAGTGAAATTCACCAAAGGTTGTCAAGAGATGGTTGGTGAACATAACTTTTCGGATTCTACATGCAACGACAGAGATAGTTTGACAAAAATGATAGGTCGATAGAGTTACGAAGTAAGGGGAAACACAATATTAGTGATTGTCTTATATTGATTTCAACCTAAACTATGTCAACCATTGTTACTACTGTTCCCGTTCTTACAAAATCCCCATGTTTACTTTCTGCACTTGTTTGACTACATTAGCAAGTTCATGATAGAGATTCATCTTATACTCTATGGGTTTGTTCCAACCTTTATTGTGTTATGTATTTGATAGTGACAACGTTATACTTTCTCGAAGGTATAATTTAGGCGACATCTAATTTTGGCACTCTTATGGGGGAATAAAGTTATGAATTGATTCATGAGTTTCTTAACGATTTTGAATTTTGATTTTCTATTGTTTCAAGGGTATACGCCGGTGTATGACTAGTGCTGGAACTCAATGCAATCCCTTGATACCACTTGATCTAGACATTGAAATAAATCTATAACCGAATTGTAGGATATTTGAACATTCGCATGGAGCCCATCACGAAGGGGTTATAGATGACCCCAATGCCTTGAATCCACCAACTCAGCATGGTGTTCATAAGACAACTTTGCAAACCACTGCTCGTATATTAGCTGAAAAGAATGTGAGGTTAGCAGATGTCCATTGGGTAGAGAAAGTTTCACGACCCAAAATAGAACCCGACCATGACTGGTGTCTCAAGTCCATCGAGGATCAGAGACCACCCCCTTTTCCTAGTAAAAAAAACATAATACAACTAGCTGGAAATGAATTCCAAATAAATAACAAGATAGTCGACCAACTGGCTCAGAAATAAATCTAAGAACTTTAATATCCACCCCAATCCACAAAGCCTCCAATATACAAAGAACAACCTAAGTCGGTACATGCCCCCAACAATAGCCAAAAAAAGAAATATAAGGAAACAGTCTATGACATAATCTAAACTAAGAAGTAATAGGCCTTCTAGAAGAAGGAGGCTCACCACTTCAAACTGACTTACGAAGAATCCAAGAATAACCTTTCATTGCATAGGAAAAGCAGAAGTGTCTCCGTTTCCTACATCGCGTGGGGATACAAAATCAGTTGACAATTAGTGGGGTGAGCGCTAGTATATAACTCAGGATAATGATAAAATAATGCCAATTCCACATGCAGTCCAAACTTAATGTACATGTTCACATACATTCATACATATATATATAAGATGCTGAGATAGGGAACTATGTTTAGCATGAGATTTAAAACATTAACCTGGACAGTGTAGCTTAACCATCATAAAACACCCATGTGCTATATGGGTCCAGCTCCTCTTGCTTGATAGGCCCTAGTGCGTGTTAGCCGCACAAATCAGAGATATCATTGAAAGACCAGGGAATGCCTGAACGTCACGTCAATCCGTGATACATACACTTATAGTGAAAGAAAAGAACACGGTCATGAAGGCGAACCCTCACACCGAAAAATGTAATTTCCCAATATCAGTTCTTTGAGACCTCCAACTTTACAACTTAGCTACACAACCACCCATTAAGTCCAATTACAAAAAATTCACATAACCCATTCATTTAACCAATAAATTTTTTGTTTTGGTATCAACCATAGGTATCGTCATATCATTATGCTTTCAAGCTCATACTTATATTATTTAAATTCCATTAACTTGGGAGAATACCTCGACCCCCTTTTGTTTATTAAATCAAATTGGGAAAATGCCTCACCCCTCTTTTAGTTTGTCAAATCAACTCAAGGTAATGCTTTAACCCCCGATCTTGCAATTTAAATATCAAAACATGGCCAACAAGGCCTTCAAAACCATTTTTCATCCATTTGACCGTTTATGCAATGCAACAACTTAGGTGATTAAGTCAAACCATGTGACAAATCTTATTTCAATTCTAATTATGTAAGTGGGTTAAGGGAACACAATTTTACAACCCAAGTTTCATACCAAAATCATCAAATTTGGGGAATGCCTAACCCTCTTTCCAGTCCCCATAACCATGCATCCAAATACTTTAAAAGCCATTAATAAAGCATAAACAATGCATATAAAATCATGGGAATCCAATTCATATAACATTCATTTCATTCCTAAAACCCTCAACCTAAATCAAAATTGTAATGCCACAAGATCCCATCCCAAGACGTCACACGTTGCTTAAGGCCACACGCGACCTCAAGCTAACCCTCTGAGCCTGTCATCTCCTCTATAACTCACTATGACAATAATAAAGATGTAATAAAGAAGAATAATCATGTTATGAACATACTGGAATACAAAGAAATACTATCCTGTACAATCAAAATACTAAAGTTTTGTACATACTAGTACTCTAGTCTGACAAAACCTCTACTACATAAGACTGAGGAGCTATTGGGACAGATCCCCAACTAACCCATACTAAACTAGAATTAAAAACCCATCTACTATGAAGACAAAAATCAGGACTATAGGTCCTCAAACCCTAAGGACTCACCAACTGTATGAATGTAGATGGAGGTACTCGAAGATCACTGTCGCTGCTGAGACTAAGCACCTGAAACTACATCATGAGAAAATATGTAACATAGAAAAGTATGGGAATCAGTACTTGGGAATGTACTGAGTATGTGGGGGTGCAGGAAACATTTAAATAATACCATAAATGTGTAAGAAAATCATGTATGTTGTAATAATGACTATCTTCGCTTGAGTTACCTGAAACATATTTGCCATAAATCATCTATAATAAGACATGCTTCATAAATATCACAAATCATTGGACTCAACTCAAACTCTTCTACTCATGACTTAGGGTGACTCGGTAACTCATGAAACTTGGACTATTATGGACTTGAGAGTTTCTTGTATTCGACATAAACCATGTGAGCTTAAATGGAGTCCAACGTCTTTCCTACGTTAAGGAGATCTTCTCTATCCTTGCCATCAGAGTAGAACCTTAACTTTAGTGATAAGTGTCTTGGCCTTTGGCCCTTAATCTTAATCCTACGGTGGCACGTAGTTCATGGGAAGTAGGATGCGCTGAACCCATACTTCTCGCTTGATGCTAAATACTACTCCCAGACTTAAGCTCAGAACGCGTTAGGCAATCCACCTTAATCAACTCAAGGGTCTATCATGAAGACCAAAATATAAATATATATCTCACTTGTAAATCCTTATCAACTTGTGGATTCCTAACTCAACAAAATCTCAAAACAATCTTTCTCATCATCAAGTACACTTGCTTATCAAATCATATCAAGTATCAAATCCTCCAGAACACATCATAGAACTCGTTCTAGACTGTCAAGCTTAACATCAATATATATTCAATAGAAAAACTTCTCATGGAAAAACATAAATATGACACTTATCATAAATCACTTAGAAATTATCATTTCATGATAACAATATACAACTCATGATATAAATTCTTAATTTAAGAAATAAGATAATGAAATAGTCATATGTGTTAATCTTGTATAGCACAAATCTCATAAATCCTTGATAAAGTAATTTGGGTGTAAACCTACTTTGCAAAATTCATGAATTTCAATAGTAATTAAATCTTTGGGCATAAAAATGAAAGAAGTGTTCTTGTTGAAAACCCCACATACCTTAATCTTTGAAATTGGATGAACTTTAGTGCTTGAGACTTTATCCACACTTGAAATAAATAATTCTTGAAACCCACACTATGAGGAACTTGGTTCTTGAAGAAATTTTGAAGATTTATGGATGATTCTATGAAGATTTATGTTCTTGATATAACCCAAGATATATTATCTCAAGAGAATTCGAAGAGAAAGTGATGGAATTAGGGTTTGGATGGGATTCTCATATTTATAGAGTCCACCAAAAGATAGAAAAAGACCAAAATACCCTTGCAAAAACGTCTCTAAATTGCTGAAAAAAAAGTTGACAACATCCGTGACAGGCCGTTAGACCGATGATAGTCCATCATGAATCCCAAAAGGGTCGAATTTTATGATTTTTTGCCTGAATCCCAAAAGGGTCGAATTTTATGATTTTTTTCCTAAGGTTGATGATGTCGTTAGAAATGTTATCAAAAACATGACGACGTCATCAGAAACGTGACAGGCCATCAAAAACATCATCACCCTTTTCCAGATTGACATGTTGGAGTAAAATGGGTACAACTCTTTGCTCCGGTATCGAATTTTTGCAAAATTGGTATCGTTGGAAAGCTAATTCAATTATATATCTGCGGATAGGTCATGAGCTCAAAAATTCCAAGTATAATGAGAGAAATTCTCCTTTGAAGTTGACTATACCAATATCCTTCCTAAGAATTCAATCGGTAAGGAATGTTTTGATTCACCCAATCGTTAGGACATCTTTAAGGCCTTAATACACACCATCCTTGATCAAAAAATAATCCAAAACATTACAATTTATTTCTCATGAGGTTGATTCATGGTTGCACTATTGGTTAGAGTCTCGGGGTATTACAATATCTCTCCCATGGAAATATTCATCCTCGAATATGGCTAGATAGGCCAAGAACAAGAGAAAATGAGGATGTATAGCTGGAACGACTCACTAAAAGGGCTTACTTCATTATAACTTTCAAGTGCTTCAGAAAATGCATGAATCATAGAGAGAATAACCATATAGCTGAATACACTCGATTAGAAAGAAATTGGATTAGGGAAGAATAGTACCTTCGGCTTAATTTGAACTCGCAGAGAAGAGATGAGGGTATCTGGTTCGCATATCTTCTTCTTCTTCCCAAGTATCACCCTCGACTGATTGATTTCGCCACAGAACTTTGAGCAAGGGAACTTCCTTATTTCTTAGTCTACAAACTTAATATTCTAGGATTTCAACCAAAACTTCATCATATGAAAGGTTATCCTGAACATCGAAACTTTCTGATGGATCAACAACAACAGAATCACCAATGTGCTTATTGAGCATAGAAACGTGAAAGATAGGATGGATAGCTGACAACTCGACAGGGAATTCAATCTTGTAAGCTACTTTCCTAACACAATTTAAAACTCTATAAGGGCCAATGTATCGGGGACTAAGCTTTCATTTCTTACCAAATATTTTGACCCCCTTCATGGGTAAAATCTTCAAGTACACCAGATCTATAACCTCAAACTCAAGATCTCTTCTTCTCACATCTACATATGACTTCTGAAGACTCTGGGTTGTTTTTAAACTTTCCCGAATTAGTTTAACTTTCACCATAGCCTCAAACAGAGCATCAGGTCCACTTACAGCGGCTTCACCTACTTCACACTAACTTATGGGTGATCTACATCGTCTTTCGTATAAAGCCTCAAATGGAGACATTCCAATGCTAGCATGAAAATATTGTTGTAAGAAAGTTCGATTAATGGAAAATGTTTATCCCAACTTCCTTTGAAATCAAGAACACATGACCTCAATATATCCTCCAAGGTCTGGATGATCCTCTCAGCCTGACTATCAGTCTGCGATTGAAAAGCGGAGCTAAGATGAACTTGTGTACCAAGACCCTTCTGAAAATCCCTCCAAAAATGAGCAGTAAATTGAGTACCCCTGTCGGAGATAATAGACAAAGGTACTCCATGCAACCTGACTGATTCTCAAATGTACAGCTTAGCATAGTCCTAAGCGGTGAAAGATGTATGCACTGGTAAGAAATACGCGGACTTAGTCAACCTATCTACAATGACCCAAGTCGAGTCATGATGACATCGAGAAGGAGGTAAACCATTCACAAAATCCATATTTACTTCCTCCCACTTCAAAGTAGGAATAATGAATTCTTGCATCATTCCACCGGGTCTTTGGTGTTCTATCTTAACCTGTTGGGAAGTTGTACACTTCTCTACAAATTTTTCTATATCCTTTTTTATACCATTCCACCAATAGATTTCTTGAAAATTGTCGTACATCTTGGTAGCAGCAGGACGAATAGAATATCGTGCCCCATGCGTTTTAGCCATAATTCTCTGCCTTAAATCTTCAACATTAGGCACACATAATCTATTATGAAATCTTAATACATCATCTCCCTCTTGGGAGAAAACCTCCACCTTTTGGTCTTTAACTGACTCCTTCAGTCTGACCAAACTAGGATCCATTTCTTGCTTCTCCTTTAGTTCTAAAACTAGAGAAGACTCGGAACTACTCTGGACCCAAACATTACCCTCAGCTAAATCAAGCAATCTAACTCCCAACCTAGCCAAACGATGCACCTTATGAGCTAATTCCTTCCTATCTTCCTCGACCTGTGCTACACTACCCATGGACAACCTGCTAAGGGCATCTGCCATTACATTGGCCTTGCCCAGGTGACACAACACATTCATATCATAGTCCTTTAACAATTCCAACCATCGCCTCTAATGAAGATTCAACTCTCTTTGAGTAAACACATACTGCAAACTCTTGTGATCCATAAAGATATCAACATAAACACCGTAAAAATAGTGTCTCCAGATTTTCAAGGCAAAAACCACTGCACCTAACTCAAGGTCATGGGTAAGGTAGTTTTTCTCATGTGGTTTCAAATGTCTGGAGGCATAGGCTATGACCTTACCTATCTACATCAACACATAACCCAACCCAACTCTAGAAGCATCACAGTACACCATAAAATCATCTACACCATTTGGAAGGGTCAACACAGGGGCCGAAGTGAGTCGAGTATTCAACTTCTAAAAACTCTTCTCACAAGAGTCAAGAGTATAGGAATTTATTTTTGTTGGGTCAACTAAGTCAAAGGAGATACAATAGAAGAGAAACCCTCAAAAAAATGATAGTACTAGCCAGCTAGACCCAAGAAAATCCTAATATGAAATGGGTAAATTGGTCTAGGACAATTTTTCACAACTTCTATCTTTTGAGGATCAACTCAAATACCTTCAGAAGAAATAATATGACCCAAAAAAGCAACTGACCTTAGCCAAAATCCGTACTTGCTAAATTTGGTAAATAGTGAATGATCTCTAAGGGTTTTCAAGACTATTCAGAGATGATCTGCATGGTCGCTCTTACTTTGAGAGTATACAAGAATAACATCTATGAACACAATAACAAACATATCTAGGTATTATCTGAACACTCGATTCATGAGGTCCATAAAGGCTGCTGGGGAATTTGTTAGCCTAAAGGACATGACCAAGAACTCAAAATGACCATATCAAGTGCAAAAAATTGTCTTTGGAATGTCACACTCCCTAACTTTAAGCTGGTGATAATCGGATCTCAAGTCTATTTTTGAGAAATAGTTAGCACCTTGCAGCTGATCAAATAGGTCATCAATTCTAGGAAGAGGGTACTTGTTCTTGACTGTGACCTTGTTAAGATGGCGATAATCAATGCACATCCGCAATGAACCATCTTTCTATTGCACGAACAGAACGGGTGCACCTCAAGAAAATACACTAGGCCTTATGAAACCTTTATCTAGAAGATCTTTGAGTTGCTCTTTCAACTCCTTAAGTTCTGCAGGGGCCATATTATATGGAGAAATAAAAATAGGTTGTGTGTTGGGGAGAAGATCAATGCCAAATTCTATCTCTCTATCGGGAGGTACCCCTGGGAGATCTTTTGGAAAAACATCACAAAACTCATTAACAATGCTAATCGACTGAATGGTCGGAGTCTCAAACTTAGTATCTTTAACTCAAACAAAATGATAGATGCAACCCTTGGATATCAATTTCCTAGCTTTAAGATAGGATATTAAATGACTCTTGGGAGATATAGAATTTTTGAACCATTCAAAGGATGGCTCATTGGGAAACTAAAACTTGATTACACGGCTATGACAGTATATAGACGCATAACAAGAGTGAAGCCAATGCATACCAAGAATAATGTTAAAATCAACCATGTCTACCTCAATCAAATCTGCAAACATAACTCTATGAAGGACAGTGATAGGACACTTCTTATATACTTGCTTAGCAACAACAGGTTCACCAACTGGAGTAGAAACAAGAAAAGGCTTAGGAATATTTTTAGCATTGATCTCAAAATTCACAGCCACTAACGGAGTCACATAAGAAAGACTTGACCCAAGGTCCATCAACACATACACATCAAAGTGAAATACACGAAGCGTACCAGTAACAATATCTGGTGAATCCTCCTGCTCCTGGCAGGGTGGTATAGCATAAAAGCGATTGTGGCACTGACCACCGGTAGTACTAGATGAGGCACTCTGAGGAGGAGTAGGACAAACCCAAGGGGCTGGAGCACTAATAGCCTGACTTTGGGGACGAACATCACAGCTCCCCTATCTAGTATATGGGCAATTCCTGAATTTGTGGTCCAACTTACCACAACCAAAACAACCTCTCTTCTCAGCCATACACTCTCCAGGATACGTCTTACAATACTTAGCACACTGGGGATAGTTAGGTCTATTACTCACACTTTCCTAAGACCTAGACACAGTAGGTCTATTACCCTACTTCTGCCTGACTCTAAATGCAGGAGTACTAGCCGATGATGGTGCTGGCACAAAAGAATGTCTCTGAAACTGAGGGCAGATCCCTCTAAAAAATCTACTCTAACTATACCCATGCTGCTCTTCTCTAACTCTCTTATTCCTTCTTACTCTCTCTCTCTTTTACCTTGTCCACTTTAATCTTCTAGGCATGTATCCTCAATCTAGAAAGATCCATATCCCTATTGAGCATAGTGGACCTACACTCTTTCACAATATAACTCAATATGCCAGTTAAAAACTTACTCATACTGGTCCTGGAATCAGCCATACCGGGAGCATACTTAGACAACTAGTTAAATTTAAGACAATATTTCTTAACTGTCATGGAGCCTTGTCTCAAGTTCATAAATTCTTTTAGTTTTGCTTCCCTCGGTGCCGGGGGAAAGAATCGATCTAAGAACACGTCCTAGAATAACTGCCAGGTCATGGGAGCGGCATCCTCCCCTCTACTCCTCCTCTACAACTCCACCCAATCATAAGCAACATCTTTCAAGAAATAGGAAATTAGCTCCACACTTTCTTCCTCTATTACATGCATAATTTAGGTGATTTTTTTCACCTTAGAAAGATACATCTGTGGGTCCTTACCTACCTTTGACCCATAAAACTCGGGCGAATTCATCCGCATAAAATCTAAAACTTGAGCTGCTACAGAATTACCTTCTTGCAGAGGTGGAAAAGCTGCCTAAACACTTGTGGTAATTACCTGGGCTAGCACCTGAAAAGTTTCCCAAAATTTGGCATGAGTCACCGTCTAATTTAAAGAATCAACGGGTTGAGGTCATTTGTTATTTCTATGAGCTCTACGAGGAGGCATTTTTTGTCATAAGAGAGCATGAATTAATAGTAGAGAGAAATATTCGTAGGCACAAATGACTACTGAAAGAAAGAAATAACTTTTCCTAAAATGTCCCATAGCCTCTTGCTCATAGATGTGGCGCGCTACACACCGATGATTAAGACTCCACATAACGCGGCTTGTCAGACTCTCTAGCACTCCTTTAAAGCTTAGGCTCAGATACCAAAGCTTGTAACGCCCCAAGATCCCATCCCAAGATGTCACACGTTGCTAAAGGCTACACGCGACCTCAAGCTAACTGTCTGAGCCTGTCATCTCCTCTATAACTCATTATGACAATAATCAAGCTGTAATAAAAAAGAATAATCATGTAATGAACATACTGGAATACAAAGAAATACTATCCTATTCAATCAAAATACTAAAGTTTTGTACATACTAGTACTCTAGTCTGGCAAAGCCTCTACTACATAAGACTGAGGAGCCATTGGGACAGATCCCCAACTGACCCATATTGAATTAGAAATAAACAACCATCTACTATCAAGAAAAAAATCGGGAACATAGGTCCTCGAACCATGAGGACTAACCAAGTGTATGAATGTAGATGGAGGAACTCGAAAATCACTATCGCTGCTAAGACTGAGCACCTGAACCTACATCACGAGATAATATAGATCACAGAAGAGTACGGGAATCAGTACTTGGGAATGTACTGAGTAGTGGGGGTGCAGACAACATTTAAATAATATCATAAATGTATAAGAAAATCATGCATGCTGATAATAATGACTCTCTTCACTTGAGTTACCTGAAACATATTTTCCATAAATCATCAATAATAATACATGCTTTATAAATCTCACAAACCGTTAGAAAAAAACTCAAAATCTTTGACTCATGACTTAGAGTGACTTGGTAACTCATGAAACTTGGACTATTATGGACTTGGGAGTTTCTTATAACTGACATAAACCATGTGAGCTAACATGGAGTCCAACATCTTGCCCATGTTGGGGAGAGCAGTTCTATCCTTGCCATCAGAGTAGAACCTTAACTTTAGTGATAACTGTCTTGGCCTTTGTCCCTTAATCTTAATCCTACGATGGCACGTAGTTCATGGGAAGTAGGATGCGCTGAACCCATACTTACCACTCGGTACTAAATACTACTCCCAGACTTAAGCTCAGAATGCATTAGGAAATCCACCTTAATCAACTCAAGGGTCTATCATGAAGACCAATATATAAATATATATCTCACTTGTAAATCATAAACTTGTGGATTCCTAACTCGACAAAATCTCAAAACAATCTTTCTCATCATCAAGTACACTTTCTTATCAAATCATATCAAGTATCAAATCTTCCAAAAAACATGATAGAACACGTTCTAAACTATCAAGCTTAACATCAATATATATTCAATAGAAAAACTTCTCATGGAAAAACATAAATCATGATACTTATCATAAATCACTTAGAAATTATCATTTCATGATAACAATATACAACTCATGACATAAATTCTTAATTTAAGAAATAAGTTAATGAAGTATTCATATGTGTCAATCTTGTATAGCTCAAATCTCATAAATCCTTGATAAAGTAATTTGGATGTAAACCATCTTTGCAAAATTCATGAAATTCAATAGAAATTAAATCTTTGAGCACAAGAACAAAAAAAGTGTTCTTGTTCAAAACCCCACATACCTTAATCTTTAAAATTTGATGAACTTTAGTGTTTGAGAATTTATCGTCACATGAAATAAATAATTGTTGAAGCCTATACTATGAGGAACTTGGTTATTGAAGAAATTTTGAAGATTTATTGATGATTCTATGAAGATTTATATTCCAGATGTAACCCTAGATATATTATCTCAAGAGAATTGGAAGAGAAAATGATGGAATTAGGGTTTGGATGGGATTCTCATATTTATAGAGGCCTCCAAAAGATGGGAAAAGATCAAAATACCCTTGCAAAAATGTCTCTAATTTGCTGAAAAAAATAGCTGACAACATCTATGGCAGGCCGTCTGACCTGTGATAAGCCGTCACGAAATGTCGTCACAAAAGGGTCAAATTTTTTGATTTTCTGCCTAAGGATGATGACATCGTCAGAAGGGTAATCAGAAATGTGATGACGTCATCAAAAATGTGACGACATCATCAGAAATATCGTCAGAAATGTGACAAACCGTCAAAAACGTCGTCACCCTTTTCCAGATTGACATGCTGGAGTAAAATAGGTATAACTCTTTGCTTCGGTATAGGATTTTTGCGAAATTGGTATCATTGGAAATCTAAATCAATTATCTATTTTTGATTGGTCATGAACTCAAAAATTACCAGTATAGTGAGATATATGCTCGTTTGAAGTTGACTATACCAATATCCTTCCCAAGAATTCAATCCGTAAGGAATGTTTTGACTCACCCAATCGTTAGGACTTCTTTAAGGCCTTAATACACACCATCCTTGATCAGAAAACACCCCAAAAATTATAATTTATTTCTCATGAGCTTGATTCATGGTTTTACTATTGGTTAGAGTCTCGGGGTATTACAAAAATCCATCTTTAAATCCATATGAGCAACTATTTAAACACATGCTTTAAATAAAATAAGTTTATGGAGAGTTGTACATTCTTGAAAGTATCACAATTATGGAGATAAATCACTACTTGGAAGCTATAAATGATCAACCTTGAGAAACCTTAGCTTGTTCTTGATATAGGGATTTAAGAGAGAGTTTAAGACTTGTTTGATTTGATAAAGGATGAAAATAACCTCTTTTGGTATTTTATAGACGTGGGGTGTAAATGGGGAATGGGGGAATTGACTAAAGTTCCCTTAATAAAAACACTGAAAAAATTATCATCCAATCATTACGGATCAGCTTATGACTCGTAACGGTTAACTACGGCCATCCCCTTGACTAATGTATCGGTAGTGTCCCAAGACACCCCCACTGTTGACACTATGAGTCGTACCTTATGACTCGTTCCATCCTTATGACTAGTAGGGCCCAGTCGTAGTCACAACAACAAAAAAAGGCCACTACACTTGTGAGACTACGAGTCCCATATTACTATTCATAATGCCTCAGGACGAGTTGTTATATCATAATCCTACTCAGGTCAAAAATTTGGGTAACACACTGGTCACCCTATGATTAGGGTCCTATAACTTGTAATGACACCTTATGACTCATAAGGTGAGTCGTAATCTTTGCAATAAGCTCAAAGTCGAGAAATTTTTCAAAGGCAGAAAAATAAGGTGTTACATTCTCCCGCAGGATCATTTGTCCCTGAATGATAAGTCAAGGCATCTATTAGCATGATTATAAGATAGAATGCAACCACAATTTCCTTTAACAAAGTCAAAAAATAAAGATGATAAGGAAAGCATATACTTTAGGCACGATTGTCTAATCTTGGATATCTGGACTTCATGTCCTCTTTGGCTTCCCAAGTAGCTTCTTCAAAGTTATGGTTCCTCCAAAGGACCTTAGCCAAAGCTACATTTTTAGTCCTCAAGCAATGGACTTGTCTATCTAAAATCTCCACCTGAACTTCCTCATAAGAGAAGGTATTTGAAACTAATATCCTTAATAGGAACCACCAGAGAAGAATCACCCACGTATTTTTTAATATTGAAACATGGAAAATAGGGTGAACCAAACCCAAACTCGAAGGAAATATAACTCATAAGCAACCTTTTCTACTCTTTTTAAGATCAAGTATGGAACCACATAATGGGCATTTAATTTCCCCTCCTTTCCAAATCTCATCACACCCTTTTTGGGAGATACCTTCAAAAATACTTGATCACCAACCTTAAACTCTAACTCCCTTTGCCTCACATCCGTATAGGACTTTTGGTGACTCTGAGTAGTCTTAAGTCTATCCCAAATCACCTTCACCTTCTTCATGGATTGTTTAACCAATTCTAGACCAAATAACTTAGTCTCTCCAACTTTAAACCACCTAATAGGATACCTATACCTCCTACCATACAAAGCCTCAAATAGAGCCATTTGAATACTAGAGTGATAGCTGTTATTATCTGCAAACTCTATGAGAGGAAAATGGTTCACCCAACTCCCCCTAATATAGATCACACAGGCACTTAGCATATCTTCCAAAGTCTAAATAGTCTTGTCTGCCTGTCTGTCTGTCTGAGGGTGGAATGTAGTGTATTCACCCGTGTGCCCAAACCTTGCTAAAATGAATACTAAATATAAGAAGAGAGTGGTGTACCCTAATAAAAAATAATGGAAACTGGAGCACCATGTAGTTTAAATATCTCTTAAATAAATAATTAAGCATAATCCTCTCCAATTTAAGTAGTCCTTATAGGCAAGAAGTGTGCCAACTTAGTCATCCTATCCACAATGACCCAAATCGTATCAAACTAATGGTGAGATTGCGGAATACCAGTAACAAAGTTCATGTTAATCACCTCTTATTTCTACATAGGCAACCCAACCTATTGAGACATGCCCCTAGGCCTCAAGTGATCAACCTTCACTTACTAATACACCATATACTTAGCCATAAAGTTGGCCACATCCCTCTTCATAATGTTCCACTAATCGATCTTCTTCAAGTCGTGATACATATTTGTTAAATAAGTATTAACTGTATACCTCGACTGATAAGCCTCAGTCAAAATTTTTTACTATAGCCTATCAACATCAGGAACACACAATCTATCTTAGTACCTTAAGATACCATCCCCACTAATCTCAAAGGCCATAACCTTTTGCTGACCCACATCATCTTTAATCTACATCAAGATAGGATCTAAAACCTACTTCTCCTTTACCTATGCACAAAGAGATGACTTCACCACCTCTTTTGCAAGAACACCTCCATTCTAAAAATCCAAAAGATGGACTCCAAGATTTGCCAACCGATGAATTTCCTTCACCAATCCTTGCTTTTTATCATCCATATAAGACAAGCTACCTATGGAAAACCTACTAAGAACATCAATAACCACATTAGCTTTATGTAGATGGTAGTGAAGACATATCATTATCGTTGAGCAACTCAAGCCATCTCCTTTGCCTGATATTCAACTCCTTATAAGTGAACACATACTGCAAGCTCTTATGATCTAAGAAGATATCTATATGAACCTCTATAAATAGTGGAAAAAAATCTTCAAAGCAAACAAAACAACCACCAACTTTAAATCATGAGTCAAATAATTCCTTTCATAAACTTTCAAATGCCTAGAAGCATAAGCCACTACCTTATCATGTTACATCAAAAAACAACCAAGCTCCACATTGGATGTATCACAATACATAACAAAACCACTGGTACCCTTGGGTAGGGTTAATACTAGCACAGAAGTCAACTTGTCTTTCAATTTCTCAAAACTACCTTTCCAAGCATCGAACCATCAAAACTTCCACCTTTTTTTGGTTAAACTTAGTCAAAGGAGAAACAACAGAAGAAATACTTTTCATAAACCTCATATAATACCTGGATAAACCCAAGAAGCTCCAAATCTCGGTTTGAGTCATGGGTTTTGGCCACTTCTTAACTGCCTCAAATTTCTGTGGATCTACCATGATCTCTTCACTAGAAAAACCATGAACGAAAAAGGTTATACCATTAAAAAAAAACTCACACATAAAAAAATTGGCATACATACGTTGATCCTTAAGATTCTGCAATACTCTACAAAAGTGATTGGTATAATCCTACTCACTCTTAGGATATACAAAGATGTCATCATAAACACAATGATAAAAATATCTAAGAACTGCCTAAACACCCAATTCATCAAGTCCATAAATTCCGTTAACGCATTTGTCAACCCCAATGACACACCAGAAACTCATAATGACCATATCGGGTTCAAAAGGTGGTATTAGGAATATTCGCCTCACTAATTTTGAACTGATGATAACCCGACCAAAGATCAATCATAGAAAAATACTTAGCATCCTGAAGATGGTCAAAAAGATTATCTATCATAGGAAGAGGATAGTTATTCTTCACTGTCGCCTTATTTAGCTGGTGATAATCTATGTACATCCGAATAGAACCATCCTTCTTATGCACAACGAGCATAGAGGAACCCCATAGAGAAATACTAAGATGGATGAAACCCTTATCAAGAAGGCTTGTTAACTACTTCTTTAGTTCTTTTAACTCAGTCAAAGACATTCTAAAGAAAGGGATAGAGATAGTGGGTATTTAGGAGAAGATCAATTCCAAAATCTATTTCCCTATCAGGAGGAACACCAGGAAGATCATTGGGAAACACTTCAGGAAATTCATTAAGAATAGGGACCGATTTGAAACACCCTAGGAATAGGACCCTTGCAAAATTTACTTATTTTTGGACTTACTGGATTTGGTACGACTCAAGGGTACCAATCGTACCCTTCAATATGACTTGTGGGATGGATTGGTGGTTTACTCATACACTAGGTAGTGTGTTTGGGGTAGCTACTACCCAAGATACTACTCATATTGGTATGAATTGTATAGTAACATACTAGTGGTGCAAGGTAAGTTGTGTGGTGCTTATTTAGATTGTCTTAGGAAATCTGCCCAAGGAATGGTTAGTGGGTATGGTTGAGTGTACCACTCATACCCTTAGGTATGAGTTAGAAAGGAATTAGAGGCTAGGGTTTCTTCATGTATTCTTTAAAGGGCTCAAGAGTGTTTTTTCTCTTTGGAATCTTCTTGTATAAGGAATGTACTCCTTCCCTCATTGTTATTTACAACTAAAGGCACATGTACTGTGTTTTAAACATTGATTTATGAATCATGAATGGTGGTTTTTGAAGTGTATGTTTAGGGTCTTGATGCATGTTGTTTAATATTGGTTTAAACTATGTTTTTACATATTTTTGGTATTGGTTTGCATATTTTAGTACTTGTTGGTTATGGTTTAACAAAGGGGTCTTGAGTAACCCTAATTATGGTGGTTTATGCATTGGTTTTGGTCTTCATAAAGGTATGGCCTCAACATGTTAGATAAAAAGCCTAAAAAAATATTTTTACTCTATAATTGAACTTTCATTAGAACTCTTACATGGTTTAGTTTGGTAATGGAACCCTAAATAGATTTGGATGATTTTGCATGGTTTAAATTATTTAAATTATATAAATGCTTTAAATGGTTGGCATGGTCATACATGGTTTGGAAAGGTTTTAAATTGCATAAGTGGTGTACATGATTTTGAAAGATTAAATGGTAAAGCCTTGGTGGCTTTGAAATTGGTTATTCTTGTGGGGTACATAGGAATCCACCAAGTGGTTTAATATGGTTCATGGTAGGGTAAATGGAATCCCTTACACTTATATATGGTTGTCTATGGATAGTACTTACAAGTATAGTCGATATGACAATACCACTACTAATGGCCTTTGTTAATAAATGGTTAGTACATTGGTTGATTTCTTGGTAATGGTTTTAATTGGGAAATAATGGTAGGGTCTATAGAAAATCTGTGGAAGGTGGAGGTCTCGGGGTGACCAATAATAGAAACTTAAATTTGCAGATGTAAGGTTTGGTCTTGGTGATCGTGTGCATGATGTCACACTTTATATTTGGGGGATTTATTAGTCATCCCAATTTTTTTCCCTAGTCGTGCGTCTTTATGCACTGGGACCTTTTTAGAAGGGGATCTCAACCCATATAGCCCAGGGTGGTTTAGGACAACAAAGGTATACAACCTGGTTCCCTTTCCAAGTATAGTTATATATATATATATTTATGGTTATACATAATATGGACGTTTTTATTTGGCTTTGTAAATAGCATTATTTACCCTTATCGTGAATGCATGTTATTGTTCACCCACTAACCCATCTTTGGGCCATTGTATACCTATACTATGCAGAGACCGACCATCCTACTTCTCTTGCTTAGCAATTGAATTCAAGGACAGTCAATGTTGGATTGAAGTGGTGAGGTTCCATAGTTTGGAAGGCATCTATTTCATGACATAGGTTACTTTACATATTTCTTGTCTTTCATAGACTTTGATTTATGTCTATGGTCGTAGAGATGTCCCGACTAGGTACTCTTTATTTGGTATAGAGGCTTTGTATGGACAACTGTGAACTTGTGTATGGTATGGATTGGTTATGTTACATATATATATACATGTATCATATTATTATAATTTGTTTTGGTTTATGTGTTTTGGCATTGGTTTGGTTGGTCATTGGGTGGTTGGACTTAGTTGTGTTGGTCTCGGATATAGACTTATCCCAAAGTCACCTTATGGATGGATACACTATCTTGATATTTGTTCTGACTTCAGCGACTCAAGGTATGCATTTGGTGGTCGGGTTAGGTAACGGGGGTGGTTCCCGATCTTAGTTGGGCTTAGGATTACCCATTATGATAAGGCCCTAATTTGGGTCATGTCAAGATTCCAAAGAGGGAACCTCAGAACTATAATTTTTAACTCAAACTAGATGGTATAGACACCCCTTAGAAATCAACTTCCAGGCTTAAAGATAAGAAATAAACCTTCTCTTAGGTAATAGGGAACTCCATTCACACTCAATTACCAGTTTATTTGGGAATTGGAAACTGGCGTTATGGGTCCAATAATTTAGAGAAACATAGCATGAGTGATGCTAATCCATCACTAATATGATATCAAAATCTAACATATCCAACTCTATAAAATCCATCAATGTCTCTCAATTATAGATAAATACCATACAACCTTATAGACCCTTTTAGCCACAATAAAATCACTCATCGAGGTAGAAATAGAGAAGGGATTAGAAATACACTCAGTACTAAAACCAAAATGAACATCCACATAAGGGTTAAAATATGTAAGGGTAGACCCTGGATCAGGTAAAAAGTACACATCAAGAGAGAACAGTTTTAATATACCAGTGGCAACATCAGGAGATGCCATAGATTCTTGATGGGTGGTAAGAAAATAAAGACGGTTCTAACCAGTGCCAGTACTAGAAGTAGCACCCTTTGACGTAGTAGCTAAATAAGTAGAAACATGAACCTTATTAGCTCTAGTTGCAACATCAGTTTACGAGTAGTTTCTCTAAATGTCACCAGTATAGACACATCTCAAAAATTTATTCCTCCCCTTATCACCAAGTCCATAGTGTAATGCCCACAAAATCTACAAGGAGGATATGATGGAGATGATGAGCTCCACTAGCCTAGGTCTAGGAACCCTGGATCTTAAGCCACTATCAGCCTGAAAACAATGATCGCCAAACATCTTAGGATATGGAGCACTAGCTGTATGACAAGAACTAAAATTTCCCCAAGTTTTCTTCTTGCCCCATGGCCTACTATATCTATAACTATTCTACTGGCCTCCACCCTGCTCCAAATATCTTAATTTCTTATTCTGCCTCTCTCCTATTTCTACTTGTTTCTTCTTTTCGTCCTCGTCTTTCTACATATACACCACCATCATAGATATATTCATGTCATAATTCAACATAACCCCCCTTACACTCTATTATTAAGTCCCGAGACAAACCCAAAGAAAACTTTCTCATCCTTGACCCTATGCTAGACACCAGCTACGAAGCGTGATGAGTCAACTGATAGAACTTTAAAACATACTCCATTATAGTCATTCTTTCCTGTTTCAAGTTCACAAACTCCTGAGTATTAGACTTCCTCAACTCCTGAGAAAAAAATGATAAAGAAAAGCACCAGAAAATTCTGCCCACATAGCCAACTTAGCATCATCTCCCCTTGACTGCTCCCACTCCTCATACCACTGGTATTCTACATCCTTTAACTGATATGTAAAATACTGAACGCCTACTACATTAGTAGCATGCATCACCCTGAATATCTTTTCCATTCCATCCACAAAACCCTAAGGATCTTCTTCAACCTTAGAGCCTGTAAAAGTTAGAGGATTCAACCTCATGAACTAGCCAACTCTAGTGACCTCATATGATGGAGCAATGAAAACAACATGGTCAGGTTAAAGAGACTAAGAAGTCACCAACTAAGTCAGTATATGAATAGATTAATAGAATTCAACATAAAAAATATCTCCCTGGGGAAGTGAAGCATAAACATCATAAACCTAAGAAGCCCGAGGAGGACTGGTAGGGACCGGTGGAACTCTATGAGGGGTGGTACATTTAAGATCTAAGACCCTAGTCTATGTTTGTACTCCATAATTAGAATGAGTTCTATCCACATTGTCCTTATGTGGGACAGAGGAAGTTACAAGAGTATTAGATCTTCGGGGAGGCATGATCTAAAATGCAAAAAAATTGAATTAGAGGAGATTTCAAGATCTTATAATCTATAGCCTAAGAAATAGATCACAAGAAAGAGGAAACGTTCCTAAATTCCTCGTAGCCTCTACCTTATAAGTGTGATGCACTAAACACCTATAAAAGAAAATCTATTTGACATGGCTTTGTAGACACCCAATGACCATGAACCTAGGCTCTGATACCAATTTTGTCATGACCCAAACCAGGGCCTAGCCATGATGGGTATCTCAAGTCCACCGAGGATTAGAGACTACCTTCTTTTCCTATTCAAACAAAATATAGTGCAACTAACAACGGATGAATTCCAAACATATAACAAGATAGTTGAGAAATTGGCTAAAAAAGAAATCTAAGAATTTTATGATCCATCCCAATCCATAGTAATCCACAACGCCCCTAATATCCAAAGAACAACCTACGTCAGTAGGTGCCCCCGACAATAGCCAGAAAGGGTAATTCAAGGAAATAATCTATGACATAAACTAGACCAAAAAGCAATAGGCCTTTCAGAAAAAGAAGGTTCACCACTTCAAGCTAACTAATGAACAATCTAAGAACCACTAATCAATGCATAGGAAAAACAGAAGTGTCTTAATTTCCTGCATTACATAGGGATACAACATCTAGAGATGATTAGCTGGGTAAGTGCTAGCATATAACTCAAGATAATGATAAAATAATGCCAATTCAAAATCCTATCCAAACTCAATGTACATATTCACATACATGCACACATACATATACATATATATAAGATGCTGGGATAGAGAACAAGGTTTAGCAGAAGATTTAAAATATTACCCTAGACTGTGTAGCTTAACCACAATTAAAACACCCATAGGTTATATGGGTCTAGTCACCTAGCTGGATAGGCCCCAGTATGTGTTAGCCACATGAGTCGGAGCTATAATAAAAAAAATAGGGAATGCTCCGACCACACATTAATCTAGGATACAAATATTTATAGCATGACAAAAGCAAATAATTATCATGACCATCCCTTACTCCAGAAAATATGAGTTTCCAGGATTAATCCTTGCGACCTCCTCCTTCATGGCATATCTACACAACCCCTATTAAGCCCAATTAAAATAAGTTTCATATAACTCATTCATTTAACTAAGGAATTTTCTATTTTGGCATCAACCATAGGTATCGTCATACCATTATACTTGTAAGCTCATAATTATGCCATTTCAATTCCATTAACTTGGGGGAATGCTTCGACCCCCTTTTAGTTTTTCAAATTAACTTAAGGAATGCCTCGACCATCGACCTTTCAATATAAAAATAAAAACATGGCCAACAAGGCCTTTAAAACTATTTTTTTTCCAGTTTAACCATTTATGCAATGCAATAGCTTAGGTGAGTAAGTCAAACCATGTGACAAATCATATTTCGGAGCCAATTATGCAAGTAGGTCGGGGAACATAATTTCACTAACCAAGTTTTGAAACAAAATCATCAAATTTGGGGGAATACCTTGACCCTTATTTCAGTTGCCATAGCCATGCACCTAATTAGTTTAAAAACCATTGATAAAACATAAATAATGAATATAAAATTATGGAATCTAATTAATGCAACATTCATTCCCAAAATCCTCAACCCATAGTAAAATCTATATGAGCAACCATTTAAAGACATGCTTTAAGTAAAATAAGTTTGAGGAGAGTTGTACATTCCTGAAAGTATCACGATTATGGAGAGAAATTCTCACTTGGGATCTCTAAATGATCAACCTTGAGAGACCCTAACTTGTTCTTGAATTACGGATTTGAGAGAGTTTAAGACTTGTTTGATTTTATAAAGGATGAAAATAACCCTTTTTGGTATTTTATGGATATGGGGTCTAAGTGGGGAAATACAGAATTAATCAAAATACCCTTAATAAAAATACTAAAAAAATTATTGCCCAATAATTATGATTCACCTTACAACTTGTGATGACTGACTACGAATTGTCCCCTTGACTCATAGATTGGGAAGTGTCACAAGGTAAAACACCCCAGATTTTGGTCCTTGAATATTTCTTGGCGTGTGAGCTTACTTCCTAGACTATGACTCTCTCTACGAATCATAGGGTGTCTTGATATTTCATAGGACCCAAGTCGTAAGGAGTCTGGGGAGATTTTCTTGAGTGTCTGCCTTGGTGATGACTTGAGGTTACAAGTCGTAATGACTCCATACGAGTCATAGGGTACCAATCATAGGGTGTCTAGTATATTCCATAATAGTTTCTGTCTTGATTATGAGTATATCTTACAAGTTGTAATGTATAACTATGAATCTTATGGTATGACTCATAACTAGACTAGTATGGGCGCCCAAAGTGTTTAGTATTGAGTACAACTAGAATGTGATGACTCGTATGGACTCTTTATGAGCCGTATGGTCCTTTTGTAATCAAACCAGTGTTGATAGCCATAGACGATGTCCAACCTATGACTATATCTTATGAGTTGTAGCATGAACCTATGATTCATAAGGTTACCCATAACAATTACCGGTGATTTTCAGCTTTATTTAAAGGGGCACTTTGGTTACTTCTATCTTTACACACTTAGACCCCACATAAAACACCTCTAGGAATTATTTTATCACTTTAACAAAATCAAAAACCCTCTTCACTCTGTCAAATTCTCTCAATCAAAGCAAGCTAGGGTTTTCTTAAGGTTGAGCATCTAGGGTCAATTCAATGTTTCTTCTCCATAATTGAGAATCCTTCGGGAATGTTACTCTTCCCCAAATATTTTTTGTAAGAACATGTGTTTAAAATAGTTATTCATGTAGTTTTGATATTGGTTTTGGAACATGGGTTAAGGATTTTGAATGTTTATTTCTGAAAAATGTTTCCCATAGTTTACATTTTATTTATGGTCTTGAACACTGCGGGGTGCATGGGTATGATGAATAAACTAAGGGATTATGATTTTCCCTAAATTGTGAATATTGAAAATTAAAGTGGTAATGACCTCAACCCCATATGTGAAATTAGTTTTAAATATGAAAAGTATGCACATTGCATTATTCTTAAGTTGTTGCATAATGTGAAAAACTAATAAAGCATAATGAATTTGAAATGAACCTTGTAGGATTGTGTAATTCCCCAAGATAATGCATAATTAAACCAAGGGGGTTGTGAATTCCCCCAACTGATAAAAATTTGTGTGGCATGTTGATATTATCTTGCAAGTGTAATTGGTATCATGATACCAACAGAGTATGCCAAAATATGCAATATAGTTCAATAAATAGAAATACGTAATAAATGTTTTAATGAGGCTTACAAAGTTTAATGATAAAAAATAGAGGATAATTTGTAATTAAGTGTTAAGTGGTGAGAAAAAGGTGGCATCTTTGATTCTAATGGTGTTTTGAGGATTAATGGTCGATTTTGTCCATCGAGAGTTGGTGCATGGGTTAGATTAATCTTGGAAGAAGATCATTATTCTTGATATTCCATTCACCAAAAGCCAACCAAATTGTATCGTGATCTGAACTAGCACTATTAACGGGGTAGAATGAAGAAGGATAATAGTGACCAAGGCTATGTGTTTGAATTACCAATAACAGAGTATGAGCATCAGTGATCGAGTGATAGAATGGGTGATAGGATGAAGAGGATGACAATTCTTGAGTGAAAGTAGGAATAGATTACCATGGAGTTTATAATTGGCCTATCCCCCCAACCTTGGGGAAGTTTAACTATCTTTGGTGATTGTGAATCAATTCACCAAATTAGTGCATTTCATAATAGTGAAGGAAAATTATAATGCAAAGAAGTCTGCCAAGATTTACATTAGAGAGATTGTTTATTTGAATCATGTACCAGTATCTATTGTATTTAATAAAGGTACTCAGTTTACCTCAGGTTTTTAAAAAACTTTTTAGAGTAAGTTGGGTACTCCACTATATTTGAGCACATATTTTCTTCCTCAGATGGATAGTCAGTCTAAGAGGACTATTCACATACCGGAGGACATGCTTATTAGTAGGGTGGTATGAAAAAGGATATTTTAGAGTTCATGTATAACTGTTTGAATTTCTAACAACTAAAGTATGAGCATCATTAACTGGGTGGTATGATGCAGAGGATGCACATTCTCTAATGGAAGTGGGAATGAATTACCAAGGATTTTATAGAACACCTATCCGCGAACTTAGGGAAGTTTAAATCTACTTGGTGATTGTGTATTGATTCACCAAATCAGTGCATTTCATACAAGTAAAGGCAAATTATAATATAGAGAATTTTTCCAAGATCTACATGGGAGATATTGTTTGTTTCCATGGTGTATCGATATATGTTTTATTTAATAGAGGTGTTAAGTTTGGATTACTATTCTGAGTGAGTGGGGTGCTAACTTGGTTTGAGCACAACTTTTCATCCTTAGTTGGATGGCCAGTCAGGTGTTAGAGGACATGTTTTATGCATGTGTCATGTACTTTAGATGCCATTCATACCATTACTTGACCCTAATGGAGTTTGCCTACAATAGTAGTTATGATTTCAACATTCAAATGATGTCTTTTAACTTTTTAAGGGCAGAGTTGTAGATCCCCAGTGGGATAATTTAACTTGATTGAGTTGAGGCCTTGGGGTGCTAATTTTTTGAAGGATTCGATGTATCATGTTATATTAATTTAGTGGAAGATACTAGTTTTCCAAAGTAGCCCAAAGAGTTGTTCCAAATATTTAGCCCCCGATATATCATACAAAATTAGAGAATGCATTCTATTGAAGGTTTTACCAGTGAATGGCGTGAGGAGGTTTGTGAAGAAAGGAAACCTTAATTCGAAGTTCATTGGTATTTTTTAGATCCTTGATTAGTATGGTGATGAGGAGTATAGGCTAGCTTTTCTCTATGTCTATCGATTCTTCGTGTTGTCTTCCATATTTCCATATTGAAGAGATATTTTCTAGATGATACTCATGAAATTTGATAGCATCTCATTGTTTTAGACTATGATTTATACTTTGAGAAGAAGTCTGTTGCTATCCTAGATAAGCTAACTTGAAAATTGAGGTCTGAGAGAATTAATTTACTGATGGTTTAGTAGAGACATCACCCTACTAAGGAGGCTACTTGGAAGTTCAATTTTGGCATTTGTCAAAGATACCTTTAGACTTTTACCATTTCATGTACTTTATTTTCTTTTTAGTTTGACGACAAACTAGTGTTTTGGTGTCAAATAATGTAATAGTTTGAAGTGTGAAATTTTCTTTATTATGTGTTTTGACCATTTTATCATTTCTTATAGTTGTTACATGCTATTTATCCGATGTGGGGATGGTCAGCATGTTATCTAATGCATTCGGAAGTGATTTGGGAGAGTTTGCGACTCCCAAACACTTTCAAAGCCATGAGTCTAACTTCAGTGAACATTTTATGTTTTGAGCACCATATAGAAATTTGAATGGTTCCATCACATCCCTAACATCCATTTTGATTTAGTAGCAGTGTTGATTTGGATTTGGGACCTTTATTTTATATTTTGAGCCTCCATCCAAAAACTAGTGAAACTGTCTAAATAGGATCCTTGAGGCCTAATTTGTTGTAAACAATCTCTTTTTAAAAATCCTACATTGCCATTGAGTCAGGAACATCGAAAATAGCCTAGTATCTTATATAGTTTATCTCTATGGGGTAATGAACGAATCTTGAGGGTCCATTCAAAGGATTTGAAAACATGAAAAATCAACAACATTGTAGATATCTGGTGTCTGATGTTCCTTCTTTACAAATGCAGGATCCTGGCTGCAAACACAGAGAATGATAAAACCCTTCATCGTTATTTCCAGGTGGTGGCCGAATTCATGGAGTCTTCTGTGCTTGGGTCGAGTATCTCATCTCTCTGTGAATGCGATCATACCATCGTGAATGTATCATGTTTGGGTCATCAGCCCTCGCGAATGCATAGGCCAGCTTTATAACCTAAGCATTGACCCTCTCAATCACGATGGTTGTTCCTTGATTGTGAGTTCACCGAATTGTATAAATACCTCATTTTCTTATTTTCATCAACTTTTAGACCTTGGAGATTTATGACCTGATAATTCTCTAGGTTCTCTTTACCATTCTTTCTTAGATAAAAGCTCTAAATTTTTCTTTCCATTATATTAGAGTGATTATATCATCAATAACACCTTTTAATCTTATTTTCAAACTAGAATACGAGGTTTTTTTTCTAGCAAACTATAGAATTAGTATTACCAATTTGATCCTCGATTTTAACTAATTTTTGCATAGGCTTTAGTTGTATCTTCCTATTGTTATGTGGACAAAAGCATTCAAAGTAATAAAGGTATTCTTTTTTTGATTGTTGTTTGAATAAAGGTATTATTTTTTTCTCTTAACAACATATATTTAAAAACAAAAAAAAAATTCCATCTTTATTCCTTGAGCAGAAATAAAAAAAAATTCCATCTTTATTCCTTGAGAATAATAATTCATTGCTTCTTATGCCTTTGACTACTATAGTCATTGGACTGTTTTAATTTTTTTGGTAAACGTGTTGAGAGAAGTTTCAAATATAGAAAAACTTTAAGTGTTTGATAATTTATTTTTTAAGAAATTATTTCATTTACTAGCCAAATGAGCTGTAGATTATCATAGTGAAAATGTTGACATCATTTTCATTTTTCACTCAGTCACTATTTTTATAATTTATATCTTCACTCTCTTTTTTCATCTTTCTCCACTGCTCTAAATTTCGTTCTCTTTCTCTTCTTTATCATTTTTTTTCTTTGTTGAATTGAGTCTTATACTTGGAACTCATGGACTCAGAAGATGCTCCAAAGAAGTGGGTTTTAGTTTATAACTTTTTATGATATATTCTCTTTCATCCTTTTATGTTCTCATTATTTTAGATTTAAATGTGTTTTAAATCAAAAAAGAATATTTAAAACATGTTTCATTAGGAAATAACTTTTTGGAGAAATTTTTCAATAGGATTTTGATAAATTTTTGAAGTTAGAAAAGTATAAAAAATGTATGGTAATTGATTGAAGCAAGTGATATGAGAGAACTATAGAATACAAGAAGAATGATTTTTACTAGGAATATTAACAGATTGGGTTACATGTGGACAAATTAAAGTGGATTAAACCAAAAATTATTTGAAATTAAACATGTTTAATTTTTGCTTGGATTAAAATCAGTCCTTATGAGAAAAAAGAACAAACATTTGATATGTCAATTGTGCAAATAAGGGGTCATAATCTAATCAATCAAATTAAACATTACTATTATTTAATTATTTTTCTATTATTATTTTTAATTTTTTAAAAATAAGCTATTATTTTTATTTAATTTATTATTAAATAATACAATAAACCATATCATAAAATAATATTTTTAATATATGTCGATATATTTTTCTATAAGTCAATTTTGACGATCGCTTATTTGAATCAAGCCCAAAACAATATGTTAATGAATATAAATTTAAGTTAATCTGCTTAAATTTTTATTAGATACATAGATTTATATTTAATAAATGAAAAAATGAGTGATTTATCCCTCAAATATTCCAAAATAAGGAACTTTGCATTGATAACTTTTGGTCTAATTTTATTTGTGAAAAGACATTGTTTTTACATTTGGACCTTAATGAAATTTCTAACAACAAGAACAATAACATGCACCTAATCCACAAAAGGGTCTGGGGAGGATAATATAGATGCAAATCCGAACAGAATTACAATTTAAAGATAACGATAATATTTAATTAAAAATTAAAGCACAAACACTAATCTTTAAAAAGTATTTGGATAAGTAAAATACACTCATTCACTATAGAGCTCAACCTACAATAGGAAAATATGAGATAATTTTTTAATTGTCAAGCCATGAGTAGAAAGGAGTTTCTAATCAAGTATGAAATTGATCAATTTACTAGGTCAAGTTTTACCTTTTTTTCCTTTTAATAATTATTGCAAGGCAATTTCAACTTTAAAACACTTCGGAGGAATCCATTTTGTATAAAACGAATGAGATTCTATGGACGATTTCCAGGCTTGAAATGTACATCCATGATTACTTTGTTAAGAGAGGGATGTATGAGTTTGCTCGGACATTCACTTCGGAAGTTGACAAGCACACAATAGTTCTAAGTTTATGTTTGCATTTGTGGCAGATTTCTGCTGAGTATTATTCTTTTATATTGATTGTCATTCATTGATTATTTTTTAGTAAGGTAGAGGCTGAATCAATAAAAAGTTATTTCCCTATGGCCTATAACTCATGGCCATCAGTGAGATTACCCACCAATACTTGGGTTAGGGTTGACTTACTAGGTCACATCTCCCCTCCCGGTTGAGGTGTCTTACCTTGAATTTAGGTAAATACACGATGATTCATGCAATGCTACCTTTTTATTGATACCAACAATAACATATCCATATAATCCCCCATATGGGTTTTGCATAGGATTGAGTGTACATAGAGTTATCTCCACCTTGTAAAGATAGAGAGGTTGTTCTAATAGACCTCCAGTTCAAGTAAGCATGTCATAAGTTATGTATGCCAAGAAAATACAGTAGTAAAGAATTCATACTAAAAATAGTGCAAATACAAACGACAAATAATACCATAATCGAAGCCAAGGACACAATATATACTTATCAGTGAACGAGAAAATGCTCGACTATCTAAAAACCTTCTACCTCAATCCTAAAATTTTATATCTTCCTATGTCCTTATTTATTTATACTCTTATAGATACTAGTAACTTCACACACTGTATTAACATCACCATTTCAGTTATCCTTATTTTTAAAATTTATGAGTTTTTGCCTAGGCAACACTATTCCTCATACAATATTGTTGGTCTCACCATCAATTTATTAAAAATACTTTTTACGAATGGTGGAAAATATTGCTGATAGTCTAAGATTTCGATTGGAATCTCTGCATAAGAGAGACTGTTCAGAACATCAATACTCCAAATAGGGTCTACGACTGGTGGGTCACCTATACATTTCTTTAGCAAAGAGACATGGAAGACTGGATGAACTAAGGCTAGATCTGAAGGCAATTCAAGCTTATAAGCTACCTTCCTGAAACAACTGAGAATCTTGAAGGGACCGACATATCGGGGACTGTGCTTTCCCTTCTTGCCGAATCTCTTCACTCTCTTCAAGGGAGATATCTTTAAATAGACATGATCACCAACCTCAAAATCGAGATCTTTTCTACAAACATCTGCATAAGACTTCTGCCGGCTTTGAGCAGCCCGGAGTCTTTCTCTGATTAACTGAACTTTTTCTAAGGTGTCAAATACTAAGTCAGGACCTATGAATGAGGCCTCACTAATCTTGAACTAAACAATTGTAGATCTATATCTCCTACAATAGAGAGCTTCAAATGGAGCCATCTGAATACTGGAATGATAACTGTTGTTGTATGCAAGCTCAATCAAAGGCAAGTGGTCATCCCAACTTCGCTTTAAATCAATTGTACATGCCCTTAGCATATCTTCTAAAGTCTAAATGGTTCTTTCTGCTTGACCATATTTCTAAGGATGGAAGGCTGTACTGAGATGAACTTGGGTACCGAAACCTTTTCGAAATACTTTCTAGAAATAAGAGATCAACTGGGTACCTCTGTCTAAGATAATGGACAATGGAACATCGTGAAATCTGACCAACTCTTTCATATATAGTTTGGCGTAATCCTCGGCTAAATAAGAGATATGAACTAGAAAGAAATAAGAAAATTTGTTCCTTCTGTCTACAATAACCCAGACTGAATCTTGCTGATGACGAGTTTGAGGCAAACCCATCACGAAGTCCATAGTCACAACTTTCTACTTCTAAGTAGGATTACTGAACTCCTGGATGGACCCACTGGGCTTTTGATGCTCTATCTTAATTTGTTGACATATAGTGCACTTAGCCACAAACTCGACAATGTCTCTCTTCATCCCACTCCACCAATAGATTTCCTTCTAGTCGCGATATATCTTTGTGGCCACTGGATGAATAGAGTAGTGTGCACTATGCATTTCTACAAGAATTTTCTTTCTTAAGTCATCTACACCTAGAACATAGAGACGACCCTGACAACACAAAACACTATATCCCTCTTGGGAGAAAACCTCTACTTTCTGATCCTGAACTGACTCTTTTAACTTGACCAAGCTGGGATATCTATATTACTTTTCTTTTACCTTGAAAACTAGAGATGATTCTGAACTACTCTGAACACATACACCACCCTCTGAAGAATCAACTAAGTGAACGCCTAGTCTGGAAAGCTGATAGACTTCTTGAGCTAACTTCTTATTACTATCCTCCATATGAGAAACACTACCCATGGATAGCCTACTGAGAGCATCGGTCATTAAGTTGGCCTTGCCCGAATGATAGAGGACACTCATGTGGTAGTCTTTCAAGAGCTCTAACCACCTTATCTAACAAAGATTGAGTTGGAAAATAGCTGATGATTTCTGAGAGTCTGAAGTACTATTTTGAGATGGTCTGCATAATCGCGCTCAATACGGGAATAGACCAGAATATCATCTATGAAGATGATGACGAACATGTCCAAGTACTACTTGAACACGTAGTTCATCAAGTCCATGAAAATTGTTGGGGCATTGGTAAAACCAAATAACATGACTACGAAAAGCTTTTTTGGAATGTTACTTTCCCTAACTCTAAGCTGATGATAGCCGAATCTGAGGTGTATCTTAGAGAAATAGCTGGCACCCTAAAGTTGGTCAAATAACTCATCAATTCTGGGAAGAGAATACTTGTTCTTGACCGTGACCTTATTGAGTTAACAGTAATCAATGCATATTCTTAGAGAACCATCTTTTTCGCACACGAATAAGACTGGTGCACCCTACGGGGAAATGCTGGGTTTGATAAATCCTATATTTAAAAGATCCTTCAACTGATCTTCCAATTCTCTGAATTCTGCTGGTGCCATTCTATATGAAAAAATGGAAATAGGCTGAGTATCTAGAAGAAAGTCAATACCGAAGTCTATTTCCCTTTTGGGAGGAATTCCTAAAAGATCTTTGGGGAAGACATCAGAATATTTATTCACTACTGGGACTGATTCAAGGATGGGAGTTTCAAAACTAGTGTCCTTAACTCAAACTAAATGATAGACACATCCTTTAGATATTATTTTCCTTGCCCGAAGGTAGGAAACAAGCTGACCCCTGAAAGCAGATACACTACCCTTCCACTCAAGGACGGGTTCATTTAGAAACTAAAACTGGACTATTTTATTTCTGTAGTCGATTGTGTCATAGCAGGAATAAAGCCAATCAATGTCGAGAATGACATCAAAATCAATCATCTCTAATTTGACTAAGTCTACTGAAGTGACTTTCTGAAACATCATAATTGGGCAGTTCTTGTATACGCGCTGGGCTATGCTGGTTTTTCCCACTAGGGTAGAGACTAAGAAGGGCTCTGCTAGAATTTTAGGATTGATTCTAAAATCAACTGCTATATAGGGAGTAACAAAATACAAAGAATCTCTTAGATATAGTAAAGCATAAACATGCACATGAAAGATCTATAACATACTAGTAATACATCAGGAGAATTTTCCTGATCTTGTCGAGTCTGAAGAGCATATAGTCCATTTAGGCGTTGCCCGCTAGTAGCACTGATGGTGACACCGTGCTAATTTATGCAATCGGACTGAGCTGAGGAGCTGAGATGACTCTGATAACCTAACTGAGGGCAGTCTCTAACTCTGTGGCCTATCTTGCCACAACCGAAATAGACATCGTTGCCAGCTCTGCAAGCACCCTTGTAGTTCTTACCACAAGTCTGACAAAGGGGACTAGTTCAGGTATTGCTGACACTGCCCTAAGACTTAGAGCCTGGCACTCTATCTCCAAACTTAGAAGCTGGAGCACTGGATTAAAAAGGAGTTGGAACTGATGACTTAGGATGAAACTGAGAACAGTTTCCTCCTTATGATATAGGCTGACAAAAATTAAAGCTACCTATCCTAGCTTTCTTATTCTGCTTTTCCCTCTGCTTAATCTTCTGCTGTTCTATCTACTAAGCATGGGTCATAAGTATGGCTAAAGTTATGTCACCATTTAGTATGGCGGATCTGCACTCATTATCCACACTATTATTTACCCCTGAAGCGAACTTACTCATCTTATCTCTGATGTCTACAACCATATGAGGGGCGTATTTGGATAATTGAGTAAACTGTAGAGAATACTCGTTAACCATCATATTTCTCTACCTGAGGTTGATGAATTCTAGCACCTTAGCCTCTCTAAGCTCTTTGGTAAAGAATCTATTTAAGAATACAGTGACAAACTCCTCCTACTCTATAGGACCTTCATTATTTAACCTTTCTGACTTTTACTATTTGAACCAAGTATGAGCCACATCCTACAACTGGTATGCGGCTAACTCAGCACTCTTAAAAGTAGTCACCCCCATGATGCCTGTCACTTTCTAAACTTGATCAATGAATTCCTGCGGGTCTTCATATACTTTAGAACCATGGAAGGACGGAGGATTCATTCGGGTAAAGTCCCAAATTCTAGCTGCAACTGAGTTGGCCATTGGGCTAGACGGAACGATAGTTGGTCGCTCATTATAGGTAGCTACTGATTGAGCAAGGGTGGTAAATGTGGTCCTGAACTCCTCATGAGAAACATGATAGCCCAAAGGTTCTTCGGGCTGAGGGGCTAACTTATTTCTTCTCTTAGGAGGCATACTCTAAAATAAAGAGAAGAAGCAGATTCGACTGAGAGATTGACTTGTGATTATGCTCACTACCATGACATGAATACTGAAAGAAGGGAAACTGTTCCTAAACACCTCATAGCCTCTTGCACATAAATGTGGTGCGCAATACACCCAGGTACAAGACTCTACTAGATGTGGTTTTCAGACTTCCTAGGACTCTGTTGAACCTTAGGCTCTGATACCAAATTTGTAACACCCCGATTTGCTAAACCAAAAATGCTACACGGTACTCATGACACCAAAGGACCACAAGCTAACCCATGACTAATATTTATACTTGTATAATACATAAAATACTCAATAATGCTAAAACATACATTGAAAGGCCATGAGTTTTAATACTAAATATAACATAGATGAGATAACATCTATGGGGTAATATAATACCCTAAACGAAACTGCAAACACTGAAGTCAGAAACACAATAGTCTGCATCTAGTCTAAAAGTCTCTACGGTCTGAAAAATCTAAATAAGAAGTTGATGGGATATGTACCCAACTAACTCCAACTAATAACTAATCAATGAAATAGTGAAGAAATAATCATATCCTCGAAGGATGAGGACTCACTTCTATTCTGACTGCTGAGACTGGAATCTACTATTGATCTGGAACTCGTGTCTCTGAACCTATGGTGTAACATAAAAATAAAGCACCATAGTGAAAATGCATCAATAAAATGGAATGTACTGAGTATCCATGTGAGGTATGCTAATGTAAAGGTTAACATATATGAATAATGCTAGCTGACTGTCTAACATAAATGCGACAATGTATACATAAATACGTAACTATAACTGATACTATGATATCGTGATTACTGAATCAGAATACTGATGACATGACATACTTATAACTGATATAACTGATAGCATAAATTGTTGTATCTGAATGTAACTGATAACATGGGTAACTATATCTGACAGTCTTAAATCTGATGGAACTATCTGAGTTTCTTATTGTATCTGACACTTTTGAATCTGAAGAACTATTTGAGTTCTTTTACTGAGACTGGTACTGAAACTGTTGGATGTAGTATTTAACTGATATGCCCCTGATATGCCATTATGGCTATGTTTGGGTCCAATCTGTAACCCCAATTGGAAGGGTGTCAATATCTTACCACTGGTAAGGACAAGCTGTGGGCGACCCTTATCTGATAGTGTCCCAAAAAAAGAACGGTTGTGCCCTTATCTGACAGTGCTTATCCACTTCATCAACTCTCATCGGATAGTATTGATGTCTGAACCTATGCTAGCTACATAGTTTTGGAATGCAAGGATAACTTCTAAGGGTCGCCCCCTCATCTGATAGTGTATGTCCCCATCCTTGGGGTTACTTGGTGCTAATTCCTACTACCATCTGAATAGACACTGAACATGATTTATTAAACTAAACATGAGCTGATTTAATAAGTTCTATTGACTGATGGAATACTACTGATATCTGATAACTGACTAAGTCATGAGATCATGGAGATTTTTCTTGAGTTATAAGACTATCTGAAGTCTAATGATTTATAGCTTGACTAAGAGTATCGTGAAGACATGACATGGCTCTAGGTACATAGCTAATATTTCAGGTACAAGTACCCTCAGGACTCGATGGAACGAAACTGGCAAAGCATCACTTACTTGAATACATAATAATTATTATAATACATTTACTAAAGTATTTTATCAAACATGTTATTGGCATAAGCTTGTACGTTCAAGGGGATTTCATGATATCATGCTAATTAGATACTTTCCCTTCATCTGGGAATTCACCCAAATACATAGTAGGCATAGAATGTGTAAACAACATTATACAACAATTAACTGTCGTCATTTATTTCCAATTTAATTATTCAAGGGTTTAGTCCTAGGTTTTCTTGAATTTATACCAATACAAATCAACCCATATGAAATTTAACACTTATTCATGGAATACAATTCAATTACTCATTACCAACATGAACAAAAGCAGCCCAATCATGAAATTCATAAGAAAATCCCTTACTTGAATTTAGAAAAGGGATTCTTGGGCTACATGGACGAAAAGAGCCCATGAACAAACACTATGCATACTTTAGTTCATCATTTTGTGAAGATTAATGGTGAAATCTTCTTGAATTTGAATCCCCAATAGAAATCCTATCTTGTTCTTGAGAGAAACTTGAGATAAAATAGTATATTCTGGGTGAATAATAGCTAAATCATGTGTTATAAATAGGGGTAGGAAATTGATCCTTTTAACTCTGGATGCGTCATTTGATTTCAAAAAAATTTTCCCAAACTGGGCCCCTGGCGCGATGCGGCATAATCACGCAGTGTAACAGGAAATTAACAATTCGGAAATTGGCACGATTCGGATCCATCGCGTTACCCTTCATTTGTGACCTGAAACTTTGTCGCGACGCGGGAGAAATCGCACTGAGACACTAGAAAAAGAACAATTCAGAATTTGAGTGCCGGCCCAACACGCCATAATTGTGGACTCCTACTCGAAATTGCCAAATGTCATTTGCTTTTGTGGCAAGGCACGCCACTGACTAATATGGCGCTGTTTTACGACGAGAACTGGAAATAGTCATAACTTCTTACCCGGTTATCGGATTTAAGAGAATCATATATCAATGGAAAGCTTATTGAATTTTTCACATGACAAAAACTGAAAATCTTGAAAATTCCTCTTGGAATAATTATCATTCACTATAGAAGATAATACTAGGCATTCTTTGAATGAAATTTGCCAGAAATCTTTGGGGTATAGCAGAAATGGATTAGACTGAGAGTTTAACTTTAAGCCTATGCTCACTGGCATGACATAAATACTGAAAGAAGGGATACTAGTTCCAAAACATCTCATAGCCTCCTGCACATAAGTGTGGTACACAACACACGCATGTACAAGACTCTACTAGATGCGACTTTTCAGACTTCCTAGGACGTTATTGAACCTTAGGCTCTGATACCAAGTTTGTAAATCCCTGAATCTGTTACCCAAAATGTTACACGGTGCTCATGACCCTGAAGGACTACAAGCTAACCTATGACTGATATTTGTACCTGTATACTGCATAAAAGACTGTATAATGTGGAAAAATGAACTGAAAGGCCATAAGGATCAATACTAGTACATTACTAAATATATGGTATATCAATACCAAAATAACTGAAATAACTGTCTGACATGCTATAGTCTGAAAGCCTTTAAAATGTCTGAAAAAGTAGTTGATAGGATATGTCCCCAACTAACTCTGACTACTGAAATAAACAAAAAACTAAAATAGTAATATAATCATCATATCCTTAAAGATAAGGACTCACAGCTGACTCTGACTACTAAACCTGGATGCTACTGATGCTCTAGAGCTCGTGCTTCTAAACCTATGGTATAAGACACCATAGCACAAATGCATCAGTACTTTGAATGTACTAGTATGCAAGTGAGGTAGTTTGAATGCAAATGGTTCATATGTATGAAAAATAGTAACTTACTGACTAACATGAACGTAAGAATACATGCATGACTACGTAACTGTAACTGAGATCATGATAGGACTGAATACTGATTTCTAACTACTGAGTAAGAAAGACTGATACTATATTGTTGAATACTAAGGGACTAATACTATGTTACTGATATATGAATAACTGTGTCTAACAGTTTTGATTATAATAAACTAGTCTAGTTGACTATATCTGACAGTACTGAAGCTAAACACTGATAACATGAGTTCTAATAACTAGCATAACTAATAACATGAGTTATAATAACTAGCATAACTAATAACATGAGTGACTATATTTGTTAGTCCTAAATTTGATAGAACTAGCTGAGTTCTATACAATATCTGAGTAACTGAATCTGAGATAAGTCCTATCTAGCGAGTGATCTCTAAATCTGGAGATACTGATACTGACTGACCATAGTTGAGATCAACCCTGTCTAGTGGGTAATCCCGAAGTCTATTTATAATGATAAGGATTAACTATATCTGACAGTCCTAAATCTATACTACTAAGCTGAATTGACTGTATCTGACAGTTCTAATTTTGTAACTAAAACTATGGGATGTATTCGTCTAACCAACATGCCCCATAATATTCTAACTGGGGTCCAACCTATAACCCCAGTTGGAAGGGTGTCAATACTGCATCACTGGTAAAGACAACTACTGTGGAGTCAGTCCTAATCTAGCGGGTGACCCCTGGGATCAGTCCTATACATTTAAATGTGCTAACGGGTGATCCCTGAGTATGTCAATCCTATCTAATAGATGACATCTCGTACCTACGCTGGCTACATAGTTCTGAAACTTAGGGATTACTTCTAGGGATCTCAGTCCTATCTAGCGGGTGTGTCCCCATCCTTACGCTAGCTTGGTGCTGAATCTTGCTTCCATCTGAATGAATCTAAACTGATTAACTAAGCTGACCTAATTAACTGAACTGAACTGATACTATTGGTATTTTCTAATAGAGCTAAACTAAATTTACTAAGTTTCGTTGACTGATGGAATGTACTGAGTTCTGAGGACTGATTGAGAGTACTGTAGTTACTAAGATTAATTAGGAATACTGAGGTTACTGAGATTACTGAACTATTAAGATTGTTGATATTTTTGGGTTTTCTCGTGTCACATGGCTAACTGATTTCTATGGATCATGGATTGACTAAGAGTATCGTGAAATCATGACATAGCTCTAGGCACACAACTAATATTTCAGGTACAAGTAACCCTATGACTCGATGGAAAGCTAATTAAATTATCTATCTGTTAGTGGGTCATGACCTCAAAAATTCTTTGTAGAATGGGAGATATGCTCGTTTGAAGTTGACTATGGCAATGTCCTTCTCAATAATTCAATTGATAAGGGATGTTTTGATTCGTCTAATAGATAGGACGTATTTGAGGACTTAATATACATCTATATTGATCATAAAACTACCAAATCACAATAATTTATTTCTCATGAGCTTGAAGCATAGTTCTACTATCAGTTCAGATTCTCGGGGTATTACAACTATGGACATAGGTAGTATTGGTCTGTTGTTTGGTTTTAGTTTTAGACTTCTTATAATGTCTTTAAATTGCTATTCTCTTAACTTTTTATACTTTTAATATGTTCATAATTCATCCGACATGAGGTGTAAGGTGGTCAATGGTTTGGGTATTGAAGGTAGTCTCTGGTCCTGTTTGGACTTGAGATACCCGACATGGCCAACCCTTGGTTTGGGTCATGTTATATTGGTATCAGAGTACTAGGTTCATGGTTAATTGGGTGTCCACTTGGTCTTGGGAAGTAGAGTCTCTTTTATGGGTGTGAAGCATGCCAACTTTCATGGGAAGTCTACGAGGAATTTAGGAATGTTTCTCATTCTTGTTGTTCTATTTTAAGATTTAGAGCCTAAGAGATTGAGTCCCTATAATTCCTATTTGTTAATATTTCATATCATGCCTCTGAGAAAATTTGATAACCGTGGAAACTCTTTTATCCTATTTGAGCACAATGTGGACAGAGCTCCTCCTATTCTAGGAGGTCAAACCTGGTCTAGGATTGCTGCTTCTGATTGCCTCGATGGAGATACACTGGTTCCCCCTGTTCACCCAAGGCTCCAAATCCAAGATCCCTTAAAGAAATCAAGAAATTCAGCTATGTGGCATTTAAACAAGGATAATCCTCTATCCTTTGACTAAAATTTTGATTTTTAATTGATTTTGATGAAATTAACTCACTAGGGTTTATATCCTCTTTCCTTATGCTTTGAGATTTTGATACTTTCTCATGAATTGAACATTATTTTGCAAATGATTTAGGGTTTACTAATGTTTTTATCCCTAAAAGTGATCTTAAGAATTGAGTTTGATATTTTTATATAAAGTTTCTATGAGATGATGAATGATTTAAAGTTTAAGCATAACTACTAAGTTTACAAGAAGTTCAAGTTTATAAGTTCAAGATACATGTATTACATCATGATTAAAGTTCAGTTTTAATCTTATGATCTTAGATAAGACATGAAATTCACAAGTTTCCTCATGACTCTGATTTAAGTAAGAGACACATATTTTTTTTATAAACTTATATGCTTTTTTAAGATAGATTTCACAAGTATAAGCATATAAGTTTATGTTTTGGGAGAATTATTTTTCATCGAAAGGGGAATGTAGGTTTAGTGCATCCTATTTTTCCAAAACTATGTGCCACCGTAGGTTTAGGGGCTTTGTCGGTGAGTGTTCCCCTTCCCCAATATGGGTTTAGTTTAATGATCACTAGAAGTAAAATTCTATTCTGATTGAAAGGGTAGAACAACTCTCCTCAACGTGGGTAAAATATTCGATTCCATGATAGCTTACATGGTTTATGTCGATTATAAGAATCTCCCATAAAAGTAATGATTTAGAAACTAAGTATAATGACTCACTAATCTTATCAGATTATGCTTTATTATTCATGTTTTAGGATCAGTTTTATTCATGAACAAGGTGAGTTCTTTTACACTTCTCATATGATTTGAAAGTATGTTCAACTTCAGTTTTACTTATTGCATTCACCCCCTTATACTTAGTGTTGTTCAGAAGTATTGACCACATATACGTCTGTGTGGCTACATTGTTTAATAATATAGGTACTAGTTATAGCCCACACATCATAATTAGATAGTTCATAGCCTCCAGCCAGCAGGTGATGAGTTCTTTTGATTCAAGGAATTGAGTCAACTATAGTTCCATTATTATTTTTCTCCACTTGTATTGATAAGGGATATCTAGGGGTCATATACCAGCTACCTATAGTCAGCATTAGTAGAGGCTTCATAGATAATCAGTTAAAGTTGATATATTTAAAATTCAATTTTTGTTTTGTGTAACCAGGGTATAATTGTTTTGAATAGTTTTGTATTGAACATGTTCAGATAAAGACCTCTCTCTGCTTATTATTTCAAGTTTTATGTATTCGACTTCTCATGAGTTATGCCAGTATCATAGGTTAGATTAGGATCACTTAAGGTTCTAAGCATCCTGTGACGTCCAAGGAGTAGTCTCGAGTGTTACAAACTTGGTATTAGAGCACAGATTTTAAGTGTCCTAGGGTGTCTGTGAAGACATGTTTAGTAGAGTCTTGCGGAATGGTACGGAGATATCTGTACTTTTCTTTGAAAGGCTATTATCCATTTGAGAAATAATTCCCTTCTTCATGCTCCAGATCATTTAGTAAAGTTGTTCTCATAGAAACTTTTGTTGCTTCATGTGTTACTCCATAATTCTCCATCTATGACTTATTCATGTGTTAACATGAGTAGTAAATTTCAATTACTCCCGAGATGATGCTCTCGAATTTACTATCAGTAACTTCAGAAATTGTACAAAGGAGGTTTAGAGGAGCCCGCTAGTGTGTTTAAAATCCTTTAATTCGAAAGTTTATGTCCTCATCCATTTCAATTATGCAGTTAAGACAGAATATGCTACACAATCAGATTTCTCTTTAGCCCTTCATTACAGATAGCGCTTATTAAACGATAGAGCATGCTCCTAGGGTATTCAATATAATTTTTATTAAGGGATAGTGTAACTACGGTATTATGATTTATAGTTGTAAAACATCATTAGAGTTGGAAGTATGGATTTTTGGGTGTAGTAATAAGAAAAGGTGAGGTTAGCATTTGGTTGAGGGTAAATTGACAGATCTGTGTCTGCTATTAAGTAGGATTGAGGTGATATGTACTTGTTTGTTAACTAACAGGTAGTTATTAGTTAAGATGAATTATGCTATGCTTAAAGTAGGAAATGAGTTCTTAATGGTATTCCATTATGTTAGAAATGTATAGGTTATTAATAAAAGTCTTATGTTATTAAGGATTGCTAATGTGGGCTCTCCTTCTGGTTAATTCTTGTAGGGCTTAGAGTATAATTTAGATATATAGAAGAAATAGCGATGTGTGAAGGAGGATGTACTAATGGGTTATGCTAAGATAAACCATAAGATTATCATCAATCATTGTTATTTTGAGGTTCTAGTGGACTGGTGTTTCTTGATGTTTTATTTTATAGCTTTGAAGCAAGAATAGTGTGTGAATGTGTGTGGTTAATCAGGTCTAATATTAGACACTATGTTTGAACAGTGGATGATCATCAAGGTTGAAATAATAGGTGGAAATAATGATTGCTTAGGATGGTTAATCTAGATATTGGAAAGGTGACCTAATAGGTTTGGAATGATGTATGTAAGAAGTTAAGTTCATTTTTTTGCAATTAGTTATGATCCTGTAGATATGGTGTAGAGATGTACTCAAAGTGATATATTTCACGACCTGAACCAGGGCCTGACCATGACAGGTATATCAAGTCCACCGCGTACTGGAGCCCACCCCCATAGCCTAGTCAATTAGATTTCAATACGTCATAACAGAAAAACACCAACATATAATGAGATAGTAGAATATGATTCAGACTCAAAGAAATCTATAAGTTCAAAAATCAATCCCAAGTCCACAATAATCCAAAAATGCCTCTAAACAAACAAACACCAATAATAGTCAAGACATGCCCCTGATAATAGACAAAATAAGTTCAAAGGAACGAGAGAATAACATAAAGACACCCAAATCATAAAATGAGGACTTCTGAAGTATGGAAGCTCACCACATTAATAAAACTCACGAGCTATCCCACGATCACCTAGTCACTGTGAAGAAGGAGTAGAAGTATGGACAGTTCATGTATCGTGTGAGGATACAACATCTAAAGACGATTAGCAGTTGGAGTGATAGCATGTAAATTAGGGACATAGGATAACATAATGACATGATCAATAATTCAAAATAATTCAAATTTTATACGCATAATCAAATGTATATACACACACACATAAATATATATACATATATATACATATATATGTATATCACATGTCGGTGTAGGGAACAAGGCTTAACATGCACTTTAAAACCTTAGCCTGGATTGTGTAGCTTAACCATCATATAATAGTACACACGGTCTATATGGACCCAGCTCGCACCCCTGGTCGGGCCCTAGTGAAAGTAGCTACACGAACCAGAGAATAATATCACATATATGTATGGGGGACTCGAACCTCTCAGTCATATACGAAGGTAGATTAAGCACCCGATCATTTATTTTAATATTGGGGAATCAAAAATCCCAATCATTTAATAAGGTGGACTAGAACTACCTAGTCAGAAGCGAGGTGAATCAAACCCCAGACCATTTCGAGCCTCACGTTGGAAAACTTGGTTTCCAGTATTGGTCCCTCGAGACCTCCACTTTCACGACCTAGCTACACAATCCTCTTTTAATCCCAATTAAACCATTTATCACACACTCCCATTTATTGAAAAATTTACACATTTAGGCATTCACAGTTGGTATCGTCATATGAACTATACTTGCAAGCTAACATCAACATACCAAACCAATCATCATCACTAGGGGAAATTCACAACCCCCTATGTTGAATATAAAAATCAGTATGTTTCATTAGTTTATCCTATTATGCAGTAGTCCAAGAATAGTTCAATGTACATACTTTTCATAGTGAAAACCAATTTAATAATATGAGTGAGGTCATTAACACTTCAATTTTCAACATTCAAAAATTTGGTGAAATCACAATCCCCTAGATTATTCACCATACCCATGCACCCAAAAGTCCAAAACCATCAATAAAGCATGAATAATTTCATATAAACCATGAAAAAAGCAATTACATCATCAATATTTAAAAATCCCTCAACACGCACTCAAAATGATCTATAAAATCACATAGATATAATTATAAAGACATGTTTTTGGTAAAATAATAATTGGGGAAGAGTAAAATGTCTTAGATACATAAATATTAGTGAGAAATTGATAATTTGGAACCTGAATAATGAACGTAAAGTGAAACCCTTATGCTTTTTTGGGGTATGGAGTTCGAGAGTGAAATAATCGATGTTATGGCATGAAAACTGATGGGAATATGCCTATGTAATGTTAAAAGTTTGTTTATAAATGAAAGGACCTTATTACCCTTCATCCTAATTAAAATAAAACTAAACAGCCGAAATTTACATAGCTTCATGGCATGGGCCTTATTGCGGAGACTAATCTCCTTTCCACGGACCTTAACGCGAAGACTAACCTTTATGTCATACAGGCTATCACGGAAAGCCAGACTCCGTGGCACAATAATAAAGTGGAGGCTTACTACCTCTGTGACCCAAAACCATCCCGAACCCTATTCAAAAATTGCATTATATCTTTCGGGACACCCCTTTAACATACTTAAGTATGATTTAATTCAAAATTTGATGTTTCAAACAAGAGGAGGCCCAAAATAAAAATGCTCAAATTTTAAGTGTGTTATATTATCCCCCCCCCCCTTCCTTAGGGTCTTCATTCCCGAATGATGAGCTAGGACACTTTTCATACGAGAATCGTAACATTACACTAAAATCAAATGGTAAACCCGAATAATAATAAGGGAACTTGAAATTCATACCTTAAGATCCTCCGTCCGACACATGGAATAAGAATAGCTACTAATCCCTCATGTCTTCCTCTACTTCCCAAGTAGACTCTTCTACCTTATGATTCCTCTGAAGGACCTTTACTGCAGCTACCTCTTTAGTCTGCAACCTACAAACTTGCCTTTCTAAGATCTCCACCGGGACCTCCTCATATTACAGGGAATTCGAGGTACCAACACTCTCAATAGGTATAACTAAGGAAGGATCACCTATACATTGCTTCAACATTGACACATGAGACACAGTGTATATGGAACCCAAACTTGTAGGTAATTCTAACTCATAGGCAACATTTCCTACTCTTTTCGTAATCAGGTAGGAGCCAACATAATAGGGACTGAGCTTCCCCTTCTTACCAAATTGCATCACTTCCTTCATGGGAGACACCTTTAAGAATACCCAATCAACCACTTCGAACTTATAATCTCTTTGCCACAGGTTTGCATAGGACTTTATGTGACTCTGGGCGGTTTTATACCTATCCCAAATTACTTTCACATTCTCCATAGCTTGATGAACTAAATTCGGGCCGAACAACTTCATTTTGGCAAATTCGAACCACCCAATAGGGGATCTGCACCCTTTACCATACAAAACCTAAAATGGGGCCATACCAATGCAAAAGTGATAGAAATTATTGTATGCAAATTCTACCAGAGAAAAAGGGTCAACCCAGCTACCACCAAAGTCAATTGTACAAGGTCGAAGCATATCCTTCAAAGTCTAAATGGTCCTTTCTACTTGCATATCCGACTTTAGGGGGAAAGTTGTACTAAGGCTCACCTTAGTCCCCAAACCTCTCTAAATCAAGTGCCAAAACTTTGATGAAAATTGAGTACCATGATCAGAAATAATGGAAACTAGAGAACATGGAACTTCATGATTTCTTGAAAAAACAACCTTGCATAGTCCCCCAAAGAATAATAAGTCCTCCCCGGTAAGAAGTGAGAAGACATAGTCATACTATCAACAATGACCCAACTTCAATCAAAATGGTTTTGAGTTCGTGGAAGACCGGTACCAAAATCCATATTTACCACTTCCCATTTCTATATAGGCAACTTTATTTCTTGATACAACCCACCAGGCTTCAAGTTCTCCACATTCACTTGTTGACACACCATGCCCTTATCCAAAAAATTAGCCATATCTCTATTCAATTTATTCCACCAATAGATATACTTAAGGTCATGATACATCCTCATCGAACCAGGATAAACCGAATAATGCATCTTATGTGCTTCAACAAAAATTCTATCTCGCAACCCATCCATATTGGGAGTAAACAACCTTCCTTAGTTTCTCAAGATACCATTACCCCTAATCCCAAAAGCCATCACCTTCTGCTTACCTACATCATCCTTGATTTGCATCAACATAGGTTCCAACACCTACTTCTCTTTTACCTCAACACCAAGAGATGACTTTGCCACCTCTTGCATAAACACTCCACCATCCTCAAAATCTAAAAGATGAACGCTGAGATTTTCAAACGGTGAATATCCTTCACCAATTCCTATTTCTCCTCATCCATATGGGATAGACTCCCCATAGATAAACTGCTAAGAGCATCTACAACCGTATTAGCATAACCGAGGTGATTGTACAAACTCATGTTATAGTCCTTGAGCAATTCAGGCTATCTCATTTGCTTGAGATTCAAATCCATCTGGGTGAACACATATTGGTGGCTCTTATGCTATCAATAGATGTCGTCATGGACCCTATATAGATAGTGATGTCATATCTTAAATGCAAAAACTATAACTAAAAATTCCAAATCGTGAGTCGGATAACAAGTCGTATACACACACAACCAAGTCCCCCTCGGGACACATCACAATAGACCACAAAATTATCAGTATCCTCAGGTAGAGTCATAACTGGGGCCGACGTCAACTTATCCTTCAACTTTTCAAAACTTCTTTCACAAGAATCAGGCCATAAAAACTTCACCTTTTTCTTAGTCAATTTAGTCAAAGGTGCAGCAATCGATAAGAAGATCCTCATAAACTCCTATAATGAACAGCTAAACCCAAGAATCTCTTAATATTTGTTAGAGTCATTGGTCTAGGACACTTACTAACCACAACAACTTTCTATAGATCCACCATGATCCCCTCACTAGAAATAACATAACCAAGAAAAGTAACAACATTCAACCAAAATTCACACTTTGAAATCTTAGCATAAAAATGTTAATCTTTTAGGGTCTGCAACATAACATAGAGGTGATTGGCATGATCCACCTTACTCCTCAAATATACTAAAATTCACCTAAAAGCACAAGCACGATCAAGTCCAAATACGGACAGAATAACCAATTTATGAGATCCATAAATACGGTTGGGGTATTGGTCAACCCAAATGACATGACCAAGACTCAAAATGTCCATACCATGTATGGAAAGGAATATCCTCGTCCCTCATCATTAAATAATGATACTTATTCTTAGAGAAATATTTAGCACCCTGAAGTTGGTCAAACAAGTCATAAATCCTACGGTGAGGGTACTTATTCTTCACACTCTCCTTATTCAACTGATGATAATCAATATATAACTAAAGATAACCAACCATTTTACGTATGAAAAGATAGGAGCATCTCATGTGGGCACACTAGGACAGACAAAAAGCTTGTCAAGAAGATCTTTTAACTACTCCTTATGTTCTTTTAACTCAGTTGGAGCCATTATATTGGAAAGGATAGAGATAGGATGAGTGTCCAGAAGAAGATCAATCCCAAACTCAATTTCCCTATCGGGAGGGACACCAGTGATATTATCATGGAAAACTTTAGGAAATTCACTACCCATCGAAAAAGATTGTAATAAAGGAACTTCCGAGTTAGAATCTTTATAGTGAAGAAAATGATAAAGCCACCTTTTGGAAATTAATTTACAGTCTCTAAGATATGATATGAACCTTTCCATAGGTGCTAGGGAACTCTATCCCACTCTATAACCTTCACATAAGGGAATTTAAAAATAACTTTACATGTTCGACAGTCTAAGGAGGCATAGCATGAATTCAACCAATCCATCCCCAAGATGACATCAAAATCTAACATGTCTAATTTAAATATATCCAACAAAGTTTTCTACCACCAACAAATACCATACAACCCCTATAAACATTTCTAGCAACCATCAAGTCACCCATTGGAGTAGAAATAGAAAATAGGTATGAAATACCCTCAGGACCAAAACCAAAATGCACAGCCATAAATTGGGTTACATTAGAAAGAATGGACTCTAGGTTATGTAAGAAATACGCATCATGAGAAAAGAGTTTCAACATCTAGTGATGCCTCATACTCTTGACATATGGTAAGAGCGTAGAGATGATTGCAACCAATACCAGTACTAAAATTTGCACTCTTTGGTGCAGGAGCTGATAAAGACGCAATAGGAACCCTGTTCGGCCTAAAAGCAACCATAGAAGGGAAATCACACTACATAAGACCAATCTGACCACAACTAGAACACCTATTCCACCATTTCTCATATGGACCGCGGTGCAACTGATCACAAAATCTGCAAAAAAGATATGAGGGACTTGATTGGTCCCTATTGTCCTGATATTGGTTACCCTGTTCTCTATAACCATCACTATTCTAAAAACAACAATCTTAGGATGGCTTCGGGTAAGGTGCACTAGTCATCAAATAGGAACCTGAGTGGCCCTACTTCTTCTTAGACCATTTCTCACCATCTCTAGCACTCTGTTGCTGACCTTCATCTTTATTTGAATACCAAAACTTCTTACTCTTCCTTTTCCCCACCTTTGTTTACTTTTTCTTTTACTCTTCCGCCTGCTGCATATACACAACAAGTTGAGTGATTTCTATATCTTTATTTAACAAGGCATCGTTGCTCTTCAAAATTAATTTATGACACAAATCAAATGTGAATTTCCATATTCTATTCCTTATGCTAGACACTAGTTCAGGATAATACCACGACAACTAGTGGAATTTCTTGCCATATTCTATCACCATTATCCTTCCTAGCTTCAAATTCACAAACTCCTCAGCTTCTGCCTCTCTCAACTTTTGAGGAAAAAAGCAATCAAGATAAGTACTAGAGAAATCCTCCCATAAAGTGGACTCAACATCATCACCCTTAAGCTACTCCCATTCTTCATATCAATGGTATGCCACATCCTTCGACTGATAGGAAGTGAATTCCACAATCTCTACATTTGTAGAATGTATAACTCAAAATATCTTCTCCATCTCATCTATAAAACCTTGAGGGTCCTCCTCAACCTTAGTACCATTGAAGATTAGAGGGCTAAAACATATAATCTAGCTAACGCTACTAGCCTCAAATGAACTCTCCATGATACCAGAAGAACCCATCTGATGTGACTAAGATATCACTAACAAGGTTAATAAGTGAATGGGTTTGCAAAATTCTGCTTTAGTAATACCTCTCTGTGGTGACTAAGTATAGATGTCACTAGTTGTGGAAGGATATGGGAGAAAGGTGAAAATATATAGGGATAATTAGATGCAATGATCTAGACTGGGTTTGTACCCCATAAGTTGGACGAGATTCGCCCATATGGTCCTTAAGAGGGACGTATGAGTTTTCATGAGCTTTAGGTCATTTGGGAGGCATGATATGAAAGGTGAATAAATAGGAATTAGAGGAATCCTAGGCCTTAGACTTTATAGCCTGAATATATGACAAAAAAAAGGGAAAATATTCCTAAATGCCCCATATACTCTCTTTTATAAGTGTGGTATGCTACACACCCATAAAATAGACTCTACTTGACACAATTTTGTGGACACTCAATTAACCATAAATCTAGCTCTGATACTAACTCTGTCATGACTTGAACTGAGGCTTAGCCATGATGGGCATCTCAAGTCTAATAAGGAACGAAGGCCACCCCCTTATCCTAGTCAACTAGATTTCAATACATCATAACCATGGAACACTAACACACAATGAGATAGTAGAATATGATTCGGACTTAAAAAATTCTATAAGTTTAATAACCAATACCAAGTCTATAGTAATTAACAAAAGCCTCTAAACAATCAAATAGCAATAATAGTACCCAAAAGTAGAAAAAATAAGTTCAAAGGAAAGAGACAATAACATAAAGAGACCCAAATCATGAAATGAGGACTTCCGAAGTATGGAAGCTCACCACTTCTATTAAACTCATGAGCTATCCCACGATCACCTAGTCACTATGCAGGAGGAGTAGATGTATGGCCAGTACGTACATTGCATGGATATATAGTATCTCAATATAGTTCACGATTGGAGAGCTATCATGTAACTCAGGGATATAGGATAACATAATGCCATGATCAACAGTTACAAATCATTACAATTATATGCATAAAATCAAATGTGTGTATATATATATCACATGTTGGGGTAGGGAACAAGGCTTAACTTGAACTTTCACACCTTAACCCGGATTGTGTAGCTTAACCATCATATAATAGTACCCACGGGCTATATGGTCCCCAAATCTCACCCCTTGGATGGGACCTAATGCATATAGCTACATGAATTGGAGAATAATCTCATATATATGTACGAGGGACTCAAACATACCAATCATATACTAAGGTGACTTAAGAACCCAATCATGTAATGTAATATGGGGGACTCGAACCTTCCAATCCTATAATAAGGTAGACTCAAGCCACTTGGCTAAAAGTAAGGGGAATCGAACCACAGGCCATTTAGAACCCTGCGTTAGCAAACATGGTTTCTAGTCCCTTGAAATCTCCACTTTCACAGCCTAGCTACACAACCCTCTTTTAAGCCCAATTATAACATTATCACACACTCCCATTCATTGAACCATTTACACATTTAGGCATTCACTATTTTATCATCAAACCAACTATACTTGCAAGGTAACATCAACATGCAAAACCAATCATTATAACTCGGGGGAATTCACAACCCCCTTGGTTCAATTTATATATCATTATGTTTTATTAGTTTTTTTCCATTATGTTGTAGTCCAAGAATAGTTCAATGTACTTACTTTTCGTATTCAAAACTAATATCACATTATGGGATTGAAGTCATTAACACTTTAACTATCAATATGCACAAATTTGGAGAAATCAAAATCCCCTAGTTTATTCATTATATCCATGCTACCACAAGTACAAAATCATCAATAAAGCATGAATAATTTCATATAAACCATTGGAAAAGCAATTACATCAACAATATTTCAAAACTTTCAACCAACATTCAAAATCATCAATAAAATGATATAGATACAATTATAAATACATGCTTTTGATAAAGTGATAATTAGGGAAGAGTAACTTGCCTTAGACACAAAGATTTGTGAGAAATTGAGAATTTAGAACCTAAATAATGAATGTAAGTTGAAACCCTTATTCTTTATTGGGATTTGGATTTTGAGAGTGAAATAATTGATGTTGTGTCATGAAAACTCATGGGAATATGCCTATGTAATTTTTACAGTTTGTTTATAAGTGAAAAGACCTCATTACCCTTCATCCTAATTAAAATAGAATAAAACAACCAAAATTTACATAGGTCAATGACACAGATGTTATCTTACAGTCAAATATCCGTGCTATTGACCATAACACAGAGACTAATCTCCTTGTCATAAAGTATATCGCAGAAAGCCAACCATTGTGGCACATTAATTTTGCGGAGGCTAACTCCCTCCGTGATCCAAAACTACCCCTAGACCTATCCAAAAATTTAGAAACTCTTTTGGGACACACCTCTAATGTACTTAATTATGATTTAAGGAAAAAATCAATGTTTCAAAAAGAGAGAGGTAAAAAATAAAAATGCTCAAATTTTGAGGGTGTTTAAAATACCCTATACCTTTTCTAGCTAAAATTCACCCATAGAATGTTAAGGGATAGCTTCTAAAATGATGAATAATTATTTTATGTGGAATTTTCTAGATTTAGACCTTCCATTTTGTGGGAAATTTAAAAAGATTTCTAACGATATAAGAGTTGCCTAAATCTAATGACCGAGTAAGAAGTTAGGGATATTTTCAGCTTTAGTCGTAAAACACTGTTATTTGGGTCCTTATCTCATCGCGGAGACGGTTTAAATGATAATTGTAAAATTATAGTATGATTCCATTATATTGGCGTGTCATGGAGAGATCAAATTTCCCATTTGTCAAGATCTAGTGAAACTCCGCGATTTTCATGTATCACAGAGAAGCCCTTTTCTCATTTGTCCATTTTTAGTGGCTTACCGTGATGGTGGTGCATCATATTAATGACCTAAATGATAATAAAGAAGAGAATCATGATAGCTACACATCACGGTGTCTTTCTAGCTCCAGTAGGCAGTTTCCAGAAGGCCATCGCGATCATGGCGCGTCGCGCCGTAGGCTAAATTAAGGAATTTTCCCAATTTCGAATAAAAAATTAAAAGGGTCTCTTTAGTCTTTCACCTAGCCCTAAGTCATGAATAACAGATGATTTAACTCATCCTAAGCATATATATTCACTTTTCACCAAAATACTCTCAAAGAAAATCCTAGATCATCAAACTTTCTCCCAAACAAATCGAAATTCTTCCATTAATTCTTCAAGGAAATTCAAAATTTATGAATCCCAATACAATAAATCTAAGGATTCATCTACAAAGAATCAATAGCAACCCAAGATTCAAGTTTTAGCATCTAAGATAATCTATTGAGGTATGTGGGGTAATGAATAAGGACAATCCTTTCGTTCTTGTTACCAAAACTTATTTTAATTACAAATTTACTGAAATTATATGTGTTTTCTCATTAAATTGAAGTTAGGTTTTATATCCAATATTGCTATTTATGAGTTTATGAGATTTCCAATGATTTAGAAGTTGAATTGCATGTCTATGTTCATATTTTCATGCATATTGCAGAATTTTCCAGATTTTAAGTTGATTTATAAATGTTTACATCACCAAGCATGAATATTATGATGTTTTAACATGAGTTTAATGTATGGGTAATTAATCCCTAATTAAGATTGCTATTTCAAGATTGTTTGTGCTATGATCACCCTAAGATGAGATTATTCTTAGATTTTCTATAAATAATTGACATTTTTGGTCCTGAGCTAAGATAAAGAATCCACTTTATTTATATGACTTGAGATTTAAAGAAAGAAAGAGCATAATTGGTTTTCTTGTAAAACCTTGTGCTATATTTTTTAAGTGGATTTCCTAAGATCGTGAGAATAAGAATGGGAGTAGTATTTAGCACCGAGATGGGTATGTTACCAAGGTTTCATGCCCTAGAACTACGTGCCACCATTGGATTAAGATTATTCCTACTTCTACGTGGATGACTAAGATTGTGATCACTTAAGATAAAAAGTTCTATTTCGATGGCAAGGGTAGAACAGCTTAACCCAACATGGGCAAGATGTGGGACTCCATGAATGCTAACATAGTTTATGTCGGTTAGAAGAACCTCCCAAAAATATGTCCCCAATTCTTAAAACGGTCTATTGGTTTAAAGCCTTAAGATAAAAGCATATGTTTTGAAAGCTATGGTTTTAAGATTCTTAAAGTCTTTAGATGAAGTATTTCCCTTTCAAGTTGACAAGATGATGTAGTAGCTTTCAGAAAGAACAGATTTTAGAACTGAATGTAATGGCTCAAAAGATTCATATTATATACTTTATTGTTCATTATTTATGATCTTTAGTTTTCAGATTACTTAAGCCTATGGAGTCATTTACGTTTAGCATGCATGATCTTTTTATAAATTGTGATGATATTGTTTACTTATTGTATTCATCCCCATATACTTAGTACATCCTCAAAGTATTGATCCACATATACGTCTATGTGCTACATTATCCTATAATGTAGCTACAGGTGCTCAGTCTCAGTAGCGTGAGTGATTTTCGACCATCTTATCTATATCCTTATAGTTGGTGAGTACTTATCGCTCGGGGACTTGGCTAATCATATTTTTAGTTTATTAATAGATGTTTTTGTGTTCATTTCAGATAGTTTGAGTCAGCTGAAGCCTGTCCTAGTGACTCTCTAGATTCAGTCAGTAGAGGCTTATCGGACTACTAAATTCAGTTTTAATTTTTTGATTCAGTATTCAGATTTCTCATTGTTGTTTTCCCAATACTTGTGGGATTAGTATGTTTTAAATAAGAATTTTGTATTTATTATGATTTTATATATATTTCCCCTATTTTAAGATCCAAACTTAGTAGGAAGTAGCCAGGGTTAGCTTAGGACTACTTGTAGTCCGGTGCACCATGTGGCGTCCTGGGAAATTAGATTTTGGGGCATTACAAATTTGATATTAGATTCTAAGGTTTAGAGAATCCTAGGGTGTCAAACAAGCCACTTTATGTAAAGTCTATATCATTGGTATAAAGTGCGCCACATCTATGAGCAAGAGGCTATGGAGCAGTTTAGGAAACCATCCCTCCTTTCATGATCTTTCATGCATTCAGTCTCTCTATCTACTTCTAAGTAGTGCTTTTACGTGAGAGAAAATGCCTCCTTATCGAGCTTGCAGAAATGATAACCAGCCACCTTAGCCCACAGATTCTTTGAACGAGAATGTGTCACATGCAGAGTTTTGGGCTACCTTTCAGGCACTTGGCCAAGCTGTAACAGCTAATGTTTAGGGTAACTAATAGGCTAAAGCCCCACTTCAGCAAGATGAGGACTTAGCTATAGCCAGAATTTGAGATTTTATGAGAATGAACCCGCTGGAGTTCTTTGGGTCGAAAGCACGCAAGGACCCACAACTTTATCTAGATGAGGTAAAGAAGATCACCTAAATTATGCATGTTTCTGAAGATGAGAGCGTATAATTGGCATCCTATAGGCTGAAGGATAGTGCATATGATTGGGTAGTGATGTGGAAGAAAACTAGAGGGGCAAAATTAGCTCTCATGACTTGGCAGATATTTTAGGATGTGTTCTTAAATAAGTTCTTCCCACGTGAGATGAGGAAAGCTAAGATAGAAAAGCTCTTGAACCTAAGGTAGGGGTCAATAACAGTGAAGGAGTATTGCCTTAAGTTTAACCAGTTGTATAAGTATGCTCCTGATCAAATGGTTGACCCTAGGTCAGGAATTAGTAAGTATGTGACGTGTGTGTCTGGGTTAGTAGTTAAGGAGTATAGGATTGCTATGCTCATTAGAGACATGGATCTTGCTAAATTAATGATGTATGCTTAGCAGATTGAGGAATAAAAGTTGAAGGAAAGAGAGAGTGAATAAGAGGGATAGAATTGGTCAATTTGATCATAGTAAGAATGGGACTTGAGGACAAAACCATTTGTAATTTCAAAATCGTTCATCTATGCCTCCACCTTCTTCAGTCAGTGCTCCTGTACCTAGAAACTGGCAGGAACAATAGGGTAAGTCTTCTATGTCTAGATTTAAGAATAGTGTGAGTGGTAGGCCTAGTTATCCTCAGTGTGGTAATACCCATTCAAGTAAGTGTTTGAGGGGTTGGAAAGGTTGTTATGGTTGTGGACAACTGGGTCATGGAATTAAAGAATGTCTGCATGCTAGATACGGAAATAGAGTTGTTAGTCCCCAAACTCAGGCTAATACTGCACCAGCTCCTTTAGGTTGCCTAGCTCCTCCTTAAGGCACATCTCTAGTACCAGTGGCGGTCAGTTCCAGAATTGGTTTTATGCTTTACATCTCACCAAGATCAACAATATTCACCATATATTGTTACTAGTATGCTTCATGTCTTTAATTTTGATGTTTATGTTTTGTTAGACCCTAGGTTGAGTTTCTCTTATGTGACCACATTAGTTGCAAAAAATTTTGAAATAAATTCTAAAAAGATCCCTGAGCCCTTCTTGGTTTCAACTCCAGTAGGTGAGTCAGTTGCTGCTAAACAAATCTATAAAAAGTTTCCTATTACTATCCTTCATAAAGTTATGTTAGCAGACTTGATAGAGTTAGATATGGTTGATTTTAATCTTATCCTTGGTATGGATTGGCTCCATTCCTGTTATATTTTTATAGATTGTCGCACTCGAGTGGTGAGGTTTCAATTCCCAGATGACCCAGTCTTTGTGTGGTTAGAAAATGCAGTGTCTCCTAAGGGTCATTTTATATCTTATCTTAAAGCCAAAAAGTTAATTTCTGAAGCGTGTACTTATAAGTGGATGAACAATGCTTTAGATGGGAAAGAGTAGGTGTTCCTTACTAGGAAAACTTTATTGAATGCTTTTTTTTTATCTAATCTTATAAGTGCAAAAAAAGAACGATGCAAATCTTTGGTTTACCATAGTTATTTGAGATTTCTAGGTGTGTCTTCTTTGAAATAATGCATGAAAGTTGTTATCAATAAAGGTATTTGAGAATATGGGAAAATTTCTAAGTGGGTTGGTTACGTAGAAATTAATAGGTGGTTATAATGATAGGCTTAGATTTCATGTTGGTATATAAGTGGATGAATGCATTATGCACTAGTGGATTCCATGAATGAGGTTGAAGTTAGTTGTTTAGGTGGTGACGAATATTATTCGTGAGATAAGAGCTTTGAAAAGACATCATATATTGAAACCTACGGTTTTGACTAGTATTATAGTGTTATGTGTAATACCTTTTGAAATGCAAGTGGGGGACTAGTGTAAACAATTTTGAAGCATTTGTATCGTAGTCATTGAGAGTAAAATTGCAATAAATAAGACATGAAAGTGGTAATCAATGATAAAAGTAACATGAGGATCTGGTTTCATATGAGTAGAAACATATGTGGGTGACTAACATTTTTTTCTTAATTTAATAAAACTATGGGTAGGCTATATCTTGGGTATTAATGTTAATCTCTCAATTATGAACTAAATTTCATAAGTGAGTTCTCTATAAACTCCTTGTATACGATCATGACCAATCCAGAACCTCAATTTGATTGCATTATTTCTAAGATCGGTCTTAAAAAACTATCAATCTAGTCATTATTAATCATTATCCCACACCTTTATCCCCTTTTTAAACAAAGACAAAGGGTCTAAGCTTAACTAGAGTTTGCCACCACCAATTGTAAATTGAAACATGGGATAATCATTAAATCTATAGTAAATAATAAATTAGAAAAGCAAATAAATACCAACCATGTATTTATCAAAACTCAATCATCACACCCCTCCCCCCAGCCCTAATGTTTAGGAAACATGTCCGATCATAGTAAAAGATGGAAAATATCCCATCATTCTAACTCAAATCTTTCATTATATTGAATTAACCACAAGAAATCATTCAATTCGACTGTATAAAATTAAAATAAAAGCTAATCACAAACTTTAGGATTGATTACATGTTTTTAGATCTCAAAATTATGTAAAAGATAGAGGTTGAAGTTAAAATAATATACTTATAAATAAGGAAAATAAGGGCAAACATATTTAAGAAATTGCCACCGCACTACTTTTTGCAAAAGAAATGCATTGTCGAACTCATCGAAAATGCATCGCGAATTCCCAACATCGCTAAACTGACTAGATCCTTGAACTTCAGTTGTTTGGGTCTGCTGAATTTGGCAATGGAAAATCATCATCACCAAATTCATTGGCGATATACCAAATGTTATAAGAGTTTGGAGAAGTTGTCTTCAAAATTGAAATGAACTACTTCTTTTGGCAATGCGCCTAATTCCTTGGGCAATGCTACTTCTATTTTTACCTTCGTTTCTCCATATTTATGCTTCCTTAGGCTTCATTGATAATCTTTTGGCTTTAACCGTGAAAAACAACAAACTAATATTAAATCTAGCTCAAAATGGCATTGAGAAGTTAATTTTTTACCACTTCTCGGCTAAAAGAGTCGCACAATAAGTACTCATCAATGCACCTTTAACATAAACCTTTGATTTTTCTGAAGCAAATCAATGCACAAGTAACAAAACAACTATGTCTACTAATAGTACAACTAGAGAGCTCAAGCACATATCTCTTTGTGAAAATTATCTATCCCTGTTAACTTTCAAAAGCATTGGCACGAGTATTCACAATCTAACTATCAATTCATGATCTACATGCCTCAAGTATTAACTATCCTCTACCAAACCCATGGTGATAATGTATATCAATAAATACAAAGCAGTATTCTTGATGAATAAAATCAACTACCTTTACAACAATAATATCCATTTTCTCATGATGCAATCAAATTTGATATCAAGATATCAATACAAATCACTCTCGCTCCTAAAGAGGATCATGCTCGTGAATACCATTTCATAGGCTTGACCATATGTTCCATATGACTATTCTAAGTTATAGATTTCTAAGATCTTATCATAACTAGTAATGTTGGCAATGGGTAAGGTAGCATATCATATGGTTAAATCTATTCGATGTCCTTAAAGCACTACACAATACATCAACTTAATTCTTCCAAAAAACTCAAATCATTTTACGTGATAAGGACCAAATATTTTGTTGTACTTACCAACTTCCTTCTCCAATCCTTTTCAAATCATAACAACTCAATTATTTACTTTATAAAATCTTCAATTTCAATTATTTTTTCACTCATCTTCATTCTCTTTTGTATGTATTCACAAGGATACTAGGATGAACTAGCGAAGGAAAGAAATGGTCCATACATTTATGAACTTCTAATCATAAATATTACCTAGCAATTTTTCCACCTTATCTTAGGTTTGTTGCCTTTATTTGTATAAGGCCTCACCTATATGATGAACGGGTTATGATTTGTAACATGGTTGTCCAAATAATAGGCTACAGGGAACATATTAGGACAAAGTTTGATCACTAAACTCACAATAGGGAAGGTTAAATGCTTAATTAAGATAACTTTTGATAGATGACCTACAGTCATTTCTCCAATGGAATAATGCTCAATTCTTAGCGACAGACCGACCCAACAAATTATCGATGGATTCATGGCACAAGATCAATTTGAAGTCTTGCTACTCATGGTACTCAGCTACACACTTAAAGTAACACTTTGAATTTCCCTATTTACATAACATATTCATTGCACATATCAATGAAGGTATTCAAGCAGTTAAAATAAGAGGCAAATATTCACAAAAATGAGTGCCTAGCTAGGTCAAATCAACCAACAAAAATGTTAAAAGATGAGTGCATTTTTAAAGGTGGGTCAATTCACAAATAACTTTTTCAGTTCCAAGATTCATATGTGTGAAAATCTTTACAAGAGAACTCTGACTCAATATGTTCTACTACTATCACACCTCTACTTGAGCACCAAACCAAAAAGAGATTTATTAATCAACTACACTACTAACTAATAACAAAAAGAAATAAGATTGAGAAATCCAATGCAAATCACAACATACACAACAATAAAATCCAAATTTAAAAATCAGGCACCCATGAAACCATCAACAACCAATCCCTCACAACTTTGTGTGGGCGAATCTAGTCACCTCTTCATCACATACCCTAACTATCTGAACCATACTTTCCTCATCTTCTCTACTACTAAAGTCACTCGTATTTTGTCTTGACCTATCTCATTTATAACCCTATCTCTTCTAGTAGGTTCACACATCTATCGCAAAATCCTTAAATTTAACATATATAACTTTTGCATCTGTGAGGTCTTATACCAACACTCAGTTCTATACAGCATATCCAGTTGGAAAGCCACTCTTTAGAACTACCTTTAAGCTTAGGAGACACCTTCTTATCACACAAGTCTCCTAAAGCGAGTTTCAATTTCATCCATTCTGCATCAATGTGGTATGTGACATCCTTCTCAGTATCCCCATTCCCCTAAATCATATGCCTTTGAAATCCTCAATAATTGCCCAAACCCAATAGGTCCTACAATGGTGAAAAAATGTGAAAATAAAGCATATGTATAACCATAACTTTGGCCACATAAGAAGTCACATGACCACTTAAGAAGTCACACTTAAGTGATGGGTGACCGCTAAAGTGGTCTGTCTTATGTGGCTAGCCTTTCTAAATTGGTCCTATTTTAAGTAGTAGGAGATTGGTCAATCCTTAGAACTAAAGAGGTGCTTTACCAATTAAACAACCAC